>NC_083353.1:12047272-12350303 GCF_030254825.1 Meriones unguiculatus
AATTCATTATGATTCAAAAGGGCATTATCCATTGTGGCATAGCAGTTAATCTTGATTGTCAGCTTGACAGGATTCAGCTCACAATGGGAACAAATCTCCGAGATCGTCTGTGAGGGATTTTGTAGATTAGGTTAGTTAAGGTGAGAAGATTCTCAGGCTGAACAGAAAGAAGAAAGGGAGCTGAGCAGGTGTAGTCATTCTGTGTGTCTCTGACTGCAGATGCAGGCTTACCAGTCATCTCCCATTCCCGCCCTCCATGTTTTCCTTCCATGATGAATCATAAACCCTCAAGCCATAAGACAAAGCAGACCCTTCCTTCCTTATGTTTCTTCTTGTCAGATATTTTGTCACAGAGTGAAGAAAGTGCCTAATAAACATGAGAGCTTTTCTAACACAGAATAATAATTACATTCATTGAGTACCTCATTGATTCTACTCCAAAATAAGTCACACAGAAGGAGAAGCAATACTTCAACTTTTGAGTGCAACATATTTGGCAACTGTTAGTCTAAAATAAAATCCATGTATAGAAAAATAAACAAGCTTGCATTAATTGTTCAGTAGATGTCAGGTACTACTTCAGCACTTCAACCACACATGAGCAGAAAAGTATGCATTGACTGTCCAGTGTATTCCTGGTAGTAATCAATACACCTCACATATGACATATGTAAGTAAGGAGGAACAGAAGTATAGCTCAAGAACTGGTTGTATGTTGAGGAGTCTAGTCACACACAGCTAAGTACATAGGAAAGCATTGGTTACCAGGGGCTATGTTCAGATATTTCTTACACATAAGGAGAAAAGGCAAACAAACATTTAGTATTAACTGTCATCTAAGAAACCTTCTAGTTCAACCATTTGTATGTTAAGGAAACATTAAAATGCATGGTCTTAAATAAATGCTGTTACAGTAATGCATTGCTAGAAGGAAAAAAACTGCGTGCACACATTCTATTGGTTAGCTGTCTAATATTTAAGTATTATCCTAATACAGCTCCTTCACATAGACAGGGAAAACAGTGAGAATGACAAACCACTGAATAATATACACCAAGTATCATTAGGGTATTATGCTCATCACATACAGGAGCAAATCAAAAGCTTACTGAACGTCTACATTCTAAGCACTTCTATAACATCACAATCTACACACACATTAGAGAATGTATATATGTAGTTAAGCCCCATGTACTCCAGTTGACGTTGACCTACATGCTTTCTCGCTCACAGATGAAGCATGTCATCATTCTGACTACATTCTATCCCACACCTTCACATACTTATGGTAAATAACTGACTGGGTGTTTGGTTTAGATGTACAATGTCTCTCAAGGTTTCATGTGTTTGGGCTCTTGGTTCCCAGTTAGATGATACTGCTTTTTCAGGTTGTGAAACATTTAGGAGTTAAGGCCCTGATGCTGAAGGGGTGGGTCACTGGAAGGTGGTATTATGGGTTGTAGGTTGGCTTTACCTAGGAGTTGTAGATCTAGTTCTTTCTGCTCCCTAAATGTTGGTGATATAGCCTGTAAGCAGCGTGGACATGAGTAGGTCCTGCCTGTTGCAGTGCGTTTCATGGCTTGATGGACTTTATCTCCTCAAATTGTGAGTCAAAATTAATTTTTCTTCCTTGACGTTGCTTCTTGTCAGTTTATTTGATCACATTGGTAAGAAAACTGAATAATACAAAATGTTTTCAATACCTTGTAAGTGTCAGGTACTGTTTAAACACAACTTAAAAGCACAATGGAACAAACCTACAAAGAACCCAAGGGTTTAGTTTCTGCTAGTTACTATTTTATTATCAGCTCAAAGATAGTCTTAGGAATTAGAGTGCTATGAAATATGTAAAGCACACCTGCTGTCCTACTCCAGTAATAACCACACACCATAAGGCAGAAGTAATATTCTTAAGCACACTGTATACACTGGAAATTCCTTCCTGTAACAAAAACAAATAGGTGAAGGAAAACAGCATATAATGCACAGCTGCATGTCAGATAGTATTTAACCACGATTTTACTCACATACAAAAGCAATGGACAAGTTTGCAGTGAGCATAGAGCAATCTATAGGATATTGCTTTAATTTTAGTGATGAAATGAGGATTTATTAACCTCCCAAGATAAGACAGCTGGTTCTCAAATATATGCCTATAAATAAGTTCAATAACCTCATTGTTTCATCAAATCGCATTTTGTTATAACTGTAACTTTGATCTGTTGCATTCTGTCTACAGTGTGTTGACTTGTATGTATTCTGTCTACCAGGGAAAAGTCTCAAACAACAATGCCAGATATCATTACAAACTTACATAGATAAGAATAAAATATGCATGTATTGATATCCCGGGACACACACACACCTGTGCAATTACATCATATGCTATATCCAGGAGAGAAGAAACTAAATATAAATTCAGAATTTATGCTTATTTCTTCCTCAGTAGGAAGAAGAAACAAGATGACTTTGAGTGCCTGGAGCATGGTAGGCATAACTACACCACAACATTAGAAGGAAGGGGAAGCATGAATTAGTCTTCTGACACGGGGCAGGTGCTATTTTAGCACCATCTTTTCTCTAGATATGGGAATTAAATAGTTAGGCATAGTCCTTTCCAAGAAGAAGTCTCGCGTAAGGGCCAGGGCAAAGTGTACACTGAGGAAGGAGTTTATGGAAGCATTCTGAAGCTTATAATTATTTACACATTTAAAGAAAGTAAAAGTTATCTTCTAGCACTTGGAACATACAAAGTTTTACATAACTGCAGGTGGGGTATGGAGCTATAATGCACAAAACACCCAGCCGACACTAGGGTTCATTGTAGGAAAACAAACCAAACTGACAGGGAGAAGAAAGCAATCACTGAATGTCTATTTCATGTCCTTTCCTAGTACATTTCTCACATCTGAGAAGGAAACCAGGATTGCACTGAGCATGACTGATAAGCCAGGAGCTGTCTAGTCTGATGTTACTGACACACAGCCGAAAGGAATAATACTCATTTGATCACCTGGTAAAACAGAGATGCTACAGTACCATAGCTTTGCTCAACATAAAGGTGGGAAATGAGCCGCTAGCATCTGCAAGGTACAGCTGTGATGCAGTTGCATTGTTCCAGGAAGAACTGAGCGTGTAGGAAATTCCCAATGTTGTCATTAGTATAGGAGTACAATACCAACAGCACAGGCTCTAAGATCAACAATCAATAAACGGGACATCATGAAACTGAAAAGCTTCTGTAAAGCAAAGGACACTGTCAACAGAACAAAACGACAGCCTACAGACCAGGAAAGGATCTTCACCTATATCTGACAGAAGGCTAATATCCAGAATATATAAAGAACTCAGGAGGTTAAAAAGCAATAAATCAAGTAATCCAATTAAAAAATAGAGTACAGAGCTAAACAGAGACTAGCTGTCTGCACAGCAATATTGAATGGCAGAGAAACACTTAAAGAAATGCTCAACTTCCTTAGTCATTCATGAGGTAATGCAAATCAAAATGACCCTGATATTTGACCTTACACCCATTGCAATGGCTAAGATCAAAAACTCAAGTGACAACACATGCTGAAGAGGATATGGAAAATGGGGAACCTTCCTGTATTGCTGGTGGGAATGTAAACTTGTACAACCATTCTGGAAATCAAGCTGGTGCTTTCTCAGAAAATTAGGAATAGTGCTTCCTCAAGATCCAACTATACCCTTCCTAGGCATATATCCAAAATATGCTCAAGTACACAAGAAGGACATTTGTTCAACCATGTTCATAGCAGCTTTATTCAAAGAGCTAGAAGCTGGAAACAACCTAGATGTCCCTCAACAAAGGAATGGATACAGAAATTTTGGTACATTTACAAAATGAAATACTAAACAGGAATTAAAAACAAGGAAATCATGAAAGTTGCAGTCAAATGGTGGGAACTAGAAAAGATCATCCTGAGTGAGGTATCACAGAATCAGAAAGACACACATGGTATATACTCACTTACAAGTGGATATTAAACATATAATATAGGATAAACATAGTAAAATCTGTACACCCAAAGAAGCTAAGCAAGGAGGAGGACTCTGGGTAAGATAATCAATTCTCACTCAGAAAGACAAAAGGGACAGATATTGGAAGAGGGAGAAAACAGGAACTGGACAGGAGCTACCACAGAGGGCCTCTGAAAGACTCTACCCAACATTGTATCAAAGCAGATGCTGAGACTCATAGCCAAATTTTAGGCAGAGTACAGGCCATCTTATGACAGAAGGTGGAGATAGATAGAAGCTCCAAAAGGAGAGCAACAGAACCAAAAAATCTGGTCCTAGGGGTCTTTTCTGAGACTGATACGCCAACCAAAGACCATGCATGGAGATTACCTAGAAGAGATGTAGACCATGGCAGCTCAGTCTCCAAATGGGTACCCTAGAAAGGGAGAACAGGGACTATCTCTGACATGAATTGATTGGCCTGCTCTTTGATCATCTCCCCCCTGATGGGGAGCAGCCTTACCAGGCCACAGAAGATGACAATGCAGCCACTCCTGATGAGACCTGATAGGCTAAGGTCAGATGGAAGGGATGGAGGACCTCCCCTATCAGTGGACTTGGAGAGGGGCATGAGAGGAGATGAGGAAGAGAGGGAAGGAGGGAGGGAAGAAAGGAGGGAGGGAAGGAGGGAGGGAGAGAGGGAGGGATTGGGAGGAATGAGACAGGGGAATACATCTGGGATACAAAGTGAATAAACTGTTATTAATACAAAAAATGAGATTTTTTAAAAAGTAGTATAACACCTACTAGGATTAAAGTGAAAGGCGCAAGTATGCATTAAGCGTCTGTTTATGCTACCAGTGTTTCAGGTAACATTTTGTTCTTTCTGAGACAAAAGGCACAGCATATACTGAGTGTCTTAAATATGTCAAGCACTATTCTAGTATAGGAGTAATCATGCAAAGAGGGAAAAAAACAGTTTCCAAAGATTGTCTTGAAAATACTATCCAGCATCCTCATAATGGAAAAAAAGAAGCAGCCATCACTATATGCTTTTTTAATAAGACAGGAAGTTTCAGACTCAAATTTACCAACAAAAAGCAGAAAGGTATAGTCATGAATAGAGGATGTTGATTAGGACCGATACTATAATGTGACATAGCTTACACAGCAGGGGAAAGTAATCACACAGCAGTAAGCAGTCTGGACAAATAACACTCTAGCATCTGTTATAAACCAGGCTGTGTTCAGCAAAGCATTGCTCACTCACAGGAAAAAAGAAATATTGTGTCCACTAAGTGCCAGTGTATGCCAGGTTCTGTGTGAGTATCTTAGTCCTGTGTAAGACATGAACTACACATGATTTTAATGCTAAGTGGATTCAAAACAGTATTCTACTATAAAATGCACTCCTCAAAGAGCACCACCATGCTGTGAGTGCCCAGTATTAATTAGATGATATTTCAGTATAATGATGATTAACCATAAATGAAAGAGAGAAGAGGCCTTAACATCTAGTTAAGCCTGACATCATTCTATTCCAATTTACTCACATGCATAAAGAGGAGGAAATAAACCATCGAGCAGCTTCTGTATAGAAAATGTAACATTCTCACACATAAAGAGAAAAAAGAAGCAAGCATGCATCCAGCGCTTACCACAGGCCAGGTGCTGTGCAAACCCAGCATCACTCACTCAGGAGGCAAGGAAGAGAGCTCATACCAGGCACTGAACACATGTCAACACATCATTTCTCTCACATACGCTTATTTCCTTTCTAATACAACAGTGAGGTTGTACTCGAATCACATCTGAGAGGCAGCCTAGTAGCTCATTAACATGTGTCATTCAGGTTGCTCTAACACAGCACAAACCACACGAGGAGCAAGAAAAATATGTTCAATATGCTCTTGATATATGTCAGATTCTAATATATTGTGGCATCATTCACACATGAATGAAAGGGCACAAGCATTAATGGATCATTTTAAACCATCCACTGCCTATTCTTGTATATTACTCACATACAGAAGAAAAATGATCTTGGATGGTATACCTGGTGTAAGCCAGGAATAACATTGTTTTATACACAGTGGAGTTAAATGACCGTGTATCCAGGCCTGTAAACATGAAGTATTATTAATTACAAATGTACTCATATGGAGCAGATGTCAGGAGCATGTAATAGGCACCTGGGACATGCCAAGTTATATTATTCACAAAATTACATAGACAAAGGAAAATGGATGTATAAAGCGAATAGTGTGTCTGAACTGTATTTTCATTAAGCAAAGCTGATAAGAGGATGGTAGACACATGAGCAACTCGAACAGGCTCCACCTGACTTAGATGGGACCTATTTCACATAAATGAGCAACAGGAATTAAGCACTTAGCATATGGCAGATATTAGCTAATAAATTATCAAACATTCTGCTGTTTCTCACCCATCGGATAAAGAAATAACATGCCAGCTGACCCAAAAACTGTTCAAATACACGCTTACCCACTCATGAGAAAAGGGAGGGGGCATGCGCTGAGACCTGAGCACACACAGACAGGATTCCACTTCAACCCTATTCAAATATAGAGGAAGCAAACTGAAGGAAAAAGCAAGAACCAGGAGTCACAATTCTAGCAAAAAGATCTTCCATGCTCATTGGTCAGTAGGATTAATATAGTAGAAATGGCCATCTACCAAAAGTTATCTACCCATTCAATGAAGTTCCCATCAATATTCTAACACAATTCTTCATAGAAGTTTAAAGGACAATCTTAAGCTTCATATGGAAACAAACAAACAAGCAAAAATCCAACAACAACAAAGAACCAGATAGGTAAAACAATCTTAAACAACAAAAGACTGCGGGAACTATCTTCATACCCAATTGTAATTTCAAGTTGTACTACAGAGCTATGACAATTTTTAAGGCACATTAATCAGTGAACTCTAATTGAAGACTCAGAAACAAATCCTCATAGTTACAGACAGCTTAATTTTGATGAAGACTCTAGGAACACATACACACACACACACACACACACACAAGACAGTATCTTTAACAAATGGTACTAGCCAAACTAGACAGCTGCATGAAGAAAAATCCAATACTTACCACCTTACACAATGCTCAACTCCAAATAGATCAAAGACACCAGCATAAAAGCAGACACAGAACCTGATAGAAAAGAAAGTGGGAAATAGTCTTGAACTCATTGGCATAGGAGAAGACTTTTCTGAACAGAACACCAATAGCACAGGCACTAAGATCAACAATTAATAATTGGGACCTGAGGAAATTGAAAAGCTTCTGCATGGCAAAGGATTCTGTCCTTCAGGCAAAGTGGAAGATGGCAAAAGACTTTACCAACTACGTGCCTAATACCCAAAATATATGAAGAATTAAAAAAAATAGATATCAAGAAAACAAATAACCAAATTACAAAAAAAGGGTACAGAAATAAACATAGAATTCTCAAAAAGAAAACTTCAAATGTCTGAGAAACACTTAATGTCCAATATTATTGGTTATAAGGGAAATGCAGATGAAGACTACTTTGAGATTTTATCTTAAAACCATAAAACCACCAGAGGATTAAAACCAATATAGTGACAGCACATGCTGTTGGGGTTGTAGAATAAGAACACTCATCCAATCTCCGTGGGAGTGCAAACTTTTACAGTCACTGTAGTGTGGTAGTTCTGCAGGTGGAACTCAATCTACCTCAAGATCTGGCTATGTTAATCTTGGGCATATACCCAAGGGATGCTTAATCCTATCACAGACATGCCTGCTCAACCATGTTCATTGCTGCCCTAGTCACAGTCGTCAGAAATTAGAAACAACCTAGATGTTCCTCAACAGAAAAAAAAAATGAATGAAAACAATGTGGTTCATTTGACAATGGAGTTACACAATCAGCCGTTTAAAATTTAAGCAATCAGCCATTTTAAAAAGAAGAAGAAGGAAAGGAAGAAGGAAAGATCATGAAATTTGAAAGTAAATGAATGGAATTAGGAAAAAAAATAATAATCCTGAGTGAGGTAACCCAGAACCATAAAGACAAATACAGTATGTGTTCCCTTATATGTGGATATTAAGTCAATGAGCACCAAGATACAATCTGTATAGAATAAGCAACATGGGGGGGGGACAACACAGATAGAAAGGAAACTAGGCTAGTTATGAATAGATGGGAGATGAGCCAGGAAGAGCAAGTAAAGAGAGGGAGGGAATGGGGAGACGGAAAAAGGGAATAGGAAGAGAGACAAAATTTAAAGGCCATTTTAAGGAAATAGAATAGAAATGAAATACACTAGAAGCTTCTTAAAATATATACATACATGTAGTAATATAAATGATATCACTAAATATTGAGGGAAACAGAGGCACAAATGCCATTTCTTGTCCCTAAAAGTAAGCTTGCAGTGCTGGGATTGGGTTACATCTAATTGAGTTGTTGGCTAAAGGGGCCCTATGGGAACCCCCCCCCAAGCAACCCAAACTGTTGCCAAGATTATAGATTACTCTCCACAAAGTGACAACAAGAACCCATTGCTACAGAGAACACGTACACAACTAATTGAACATGAAAAAGGTGAGCTGGTGCCTACATAGATCCTTCAACCCTATGTGCTAGCATCTTTGGTACAGGAAGGAACTGTGCATGTTACCAACAGAGAAACATAAACTCCAACCCAGCTACAAACCCATTGATCTACAATCCGTCCTGTTTGCAAGCTATACTAAAGCAATGGTGGCACAAAGCTGGCAGGAGCTAATATCTGATTTGACTGAGGGCCCACTCTGCAAGATGGAACCCAAACTCACACTGCTTGGATGGCTTGAAACAAGAGCGAATATGAACTAGGGGAAATACTACTATTTTGTTAAAAGAACATAGCATAAAATGACTCCTCACAACAATCTACTACATTCAAAGATTCATGCCTTCCTTGCTCAGCCATCATCATAGAAGCTTCCTAAAGCAGATGGGAACAAATACAGAGACTCACAGGGAAACAATGTGCAGAGAGAGAAAATCAAGGCCTTCTACATGCAACAGGGCTGGTGCACACATGAACTCACAGAGACTGAGGAAGCATGCATGGGGTCTGCTTGGGTCTGCAGCAGATGGAGTTCTGGAGCTGAAAGAAGTACCCACATGCTCCCATCCTTAATACAGAAACCATCTTCAATTGATAGCCACTTGAAAATGAAAATTTAGTTTCCCTCAAGAGAATCTCACTGGGGAAACAAACTTTTCTTTTCTTTTCTTTTCTTTTCTCTTCTTTTCTTTTATTTTATTTTCTTCTTCTTCTTCTTCTTCTTCTTCTTCTTCTTCTTCTTCTTCTTCTTCTTCTTCTTCTTTCTTTACATCTAGATTATAACCCCCTCCCTCCTCTAAACTATGAAGTGTAGGCTGCATACCCAGAAAATGAAAGCAACAGAATCTTTGGAGATTCTTTTTCTTATAATATCATGTCAGGCAATTTCCCCTTTTTAAATTTTTTTTTTATTTTTTTATTTTTATTTTTCCTTTACTCTTTCTACCCAATCTTTCCATAGTGTATATATTACAGCTTCCAGTTTATAGTTTTTATGAGATTGCTAAGTGTATATAAAACTTGGATCTCATATCAGAGGCAGTCCTTATTCCCATTACTACGGAACCCATTTAGACACTGAACTGCCATGGGCTACATCTGTGCAGGGGTTCTATGTTATCTCCATGCATGGTACTTGGTTGGAGTATGAGTCTCTAGAAAGACCCCTGTGTTCAAATTTTCTGGTTCTGTTTCTCTCTTTGTGGAGTTCCTGTCCTCTCCAGATCTTGCTATTTCCCACTTCTTTCATAAGATTCCATGCACTCTACCCAACAGTTAGACATAAGTCTCAGCATCTGTTTTGATAGTCTGCAGGGCAGAGCATTTCAGAGGCCCTCTGTGACAGGTTCCTAATGGCCCGATCTTTGATCACCTCCCCCTGGGGGGGGAAGAAGTCTTACCAGGCCACAGAAGATGACAATGCAGCCACTCCTGATGAGATCTGATAGACTAGGATCAGAAGGAAGGAGAGGAAGACCTCCCCTATCAGTGGACTTGGGGAGGGGCATAAGTGGAGAAGGGGGAGGGAAGGTGGGATTAGGAGGGGAGGAGGGAAGGGTTTATGGGGAGATACAAAGTGAATAAAGTGTAATTAATAAAAATTAAAATTAAGAAAAAGAAAAAAGTTGCTATTGTAACATGGACTATTGTCATTATCTTAATAAATGTACATATTTAACTAAAAAAAAAGTTGGGTCTCTGTTTCTTGTGCCTTCTCTTGTGTTTTTTCCCTTGTTTGTTTATTTAGCCCATTTCCTAAGTGTTAGTTTTGTTTTATCTTATTTTATTTACTATTTTAATTTATTATTATCCCTTAGAAGCCTGTTTTGTTTGCTAATAAGAGGCAGAAAGCTGGTGGATCTGCATGAAAAGAAGAGATGGGGAGAAATGGGAAACACTAGAGGGAGGGGAAACCATAATAAGGATATACATGCATGAGAACAAAATTTATTTTAAGTAAAAGAAAATTGAGATGGAAAGTAATAGTAATTATGTTTTTGCCATCTCATGGCTTTTAACCTTTCCACAAAAAAAAAGAAAAAATAGTATCCAATGATTTTATTTGAACATTTGAGAATTTATTAATCTTAATGGATCTTGTCCACAGAACATTTAAGATTTTTTAAAATATTTTGACCTATATATTATCTAAAGTTTATACATCCCAAGTATAAAATGAAGTTCCCAGAAAAAAAATCCCATCTTGAAGATAAAACATACCAATTGATTGGAGGTAATGATTGTGGCATATTGAAAAGTTATAGATCCAAAGTCAAAGTTAAGTTTAGTTGCCCAATAGGCATTCACTGCTCATCTTTTCATCTATAGCTAAAAATCTTTGTGAAACAACATCTATTTTGGAACATGGGAGGGAGGGGTTCTGTGATGACCATATTCTTGGGCTTTGATCAGTCACATTGCTCAAGAATAAACTCTCTTATCCTCCTCCAGAAAATAAACTAACAAAAACAGCTCTAGCATTTATTCACATTTACTGTGCTTGCAGTATCAGGCCCATTTGTCAATTTAAGGACAGCACATCATTATTTACACATATACAGAAATAAGGAAGCATTTGTTAATTATGTGTCTGTGTGTTCTATTCAATTTACCTATTTCTATGGGAAATTCTGACACAGGTGGTGAACACATTTGATATTATTGGACACTACATATTTAGTCATGCTTAGTTCATGAAAATATATTCAAAACTGATATTACTTGTATAAGGAAGACCTAAGCAAGCATTCTTTGAGCACTCCATATATTCAAAAAGTATTTTATACACCATTACCCATGCACAGTGAAGCACATAAGATTTGTTTAAGTGCCAGGCACGCAACCGATACTTCTGCAAAGCTGATCAACTCTGATAGGAGTGGAAAGATTTAAGCAGACCTTAAGCTTCAAACAAATGCCTGCTACACTTCTACTGTAGCATTATTGACTCTAATGAGGAAGAATTGAGCCTGTGAGGGTACATAGTACATCTTAAGTACTCGCACATAGAGATGAAAATGAGCTTAAATTGAGTGCACAATGCATGTCCAACACTGTTCCAAAACAGTTACTCAGTCCAAGGGTAAGGAAATAAAACTGAATTGAGCCTTAGAATTTCTTTCAGACACAATTCTAGCACTGCCACTAAGAAGGGAAGGAAATCAGCATGTACTGGTCAGCTATTCAGGTTACTAGTTAAAAAATAATTGACTCTGCTAGGTGTGTCTTTTTATTGGAAAATTGAGTCCATTGATATTGAGAGATATTATGACAAATGATTGTTAATTCCTGTTATTTTAATGTGTGTGTTTGTGTGTGCTTCCCTTCTTTTGTTTTTGCTGGTGTGGAATTAATTTCCTGTGTGTTCTTGGATGTAGTTGACCTTGAGTTGGAGTTTTTCTAGTATTTTCTGTAGGGCTGGGTTTGTGGCTAGATATTGTTTAAATTTGGTTTTGTCTTGGAATATCTGTTATTCCACCTGAGAGTTTTGCTGCGTATAGTGGTCTATGTTGGCATGTGTGGTCTTTCAGAGGCAGCAAAACCTCTGTCTGGGCCCTTTCTAGCTTTTAAAGTGTCTGTTGAGAGTCTGGTGTCATTCTGATAGGTCTGCCTTTGTGAATTACCTGGCTTTTTTCCCCTTGCAGATTTTAATACTCTTTCTTTGTTGTGTAGATTTAGTGTTTTAACTATTACACCACAAGAGGATTTTCTTTCCTGGTCCAATCTAATTGGTGTTCTATATGCTTCTTGTATACTTATAGACATCTCTTTCTTTTTAGGTTGAGGAAATTTTCTTCTATGATTTTGTTTAAAATATTTAAAATGGTCCTTGGAGCTGGGATTCTTCACCTTCTTCTATTCCTATTAGTCTTAGGTTTCATCTTTTCACAGTATCCCAGATTTCCTGATGTGTCAGGAAATTTTTAGATTTAACATTTTCTTTTATAAGCCCAAAGATGCTAAGTAATAAGAAGGGACTAAAGGAGTATGCTTGAATCTCACTCAGAAGGAGAAATAAAATACACATCTGAAGTAGATCAAGGGAGGAAACTGGCTGGGAGGGGAGGTGGGGAGAGAAACATGGGATCAGATGTGGGGAGAACATGAGGGAGGGAGCAACCGGAGAAAGAATGAAAATAGGTGTAGGGGGGGGCATCTCTGGGACAGGGAAGGTTCCCAGGAGTCTATAGGGGTGACCCTAGCTGAGACTCGTAACAGCTAGGGATATGGAGCCTGAAGTAACCACCACCCATAGCCATGGGGAATCCCAATGGAGGGCGTGGGACACCAACCCACGCATAAAACCTCTGACTCAAAATTTGTCTTGCCTATGAGAAATATAAGGATAAAAATAGAGCAGAGATTGAGGGAATGACAAAGTAATGACTGGAACAACTTGAGACCCACCCCAAGAGAGAGAGACAACCTCTGACACTACTAATGATACTCTGCTATGCTTGCAGACAGAAGCTTAGCATCACTGTCTTTTGAGAGACTTCATCCAGCAGCTGATGGAAACAGATGTGAAGACCCACAGTCAAACAATAGGCCACGCTCAGGGAGTTGTGTAGAAGAATGGAAGGAGGGATTGAGGGAGCTGAAGGAGTTAAGAATATCACAAGAAGACCTACAGAGTCAACTAACCTAGGCCCATGGGGGCTCATAGAGACTGAACCACCAACCAAAGAGCATGCATGGGCTGGACCTAAGCTCCCTACACATATGTAGCAGATGTGAAGCTTGGCCATCATCTGGGTCTCCTAACAATGGAAGGAGGGCCTGGCTCCGAGTCTGTTGCCTGATTTTGGTTTACCTTACCCTAGCTAGCCTGCCATGTCTGGACTTAGCAGGAGAGGGTATGCTTAACCTTGCTGTGACTTGATGTACCTTGGTGGGTTGGTACTCATGAGGGGCCTCCCTTCTCTGAGAAGGGGAGGGGAAAGGGAAGATGGATCAGGCTGTAAGATGATTAAATAAATACATGGAAAAGAAGCTACTAACATGTAGCAAGAAGAAAACATAAATGCTTCTAAATGCTTTGATCCCCTGTAGAGCACACTGATGCACACAGAAAGGAAAGGAACAACATGGAACAGAATGGAGAGGAAACTAACATGTATCCATTTAGCATATGCTACACTAACTTACACATATGGGAAGAAAATTAGAATGGTTAACTCCTATAGTTAGTGTACAACTGATATTCTTCTGGCATAATTCTTGAATAAAAAGAGAAACAAAAATCATGTAGTATCAAGTAGTTTGCATGGATCACGAGTGATGGCTGGGATTCTCAGCTGATGACATTTAGAATCACCATGCAAATGAACCTCTGGGTGTGCCTGTGAGGTTGTTTCTAGATTGGGATTGCTGAGATAGAAAGGCCCACTCTAAGTTCTTGCATCACTATGCCATAGGCTGGAGTGAATGTGCAGGAGAAAGTAAGCTAAACATCAGCATTCTTTTCTACTTCCTGACTGTGGATGCCATGTGACAAGATGCCTCTTGGTCATGTGCCAAGCCTTTCGCTCCTTGATGTTCCCTTCTACCATAAGACAAAATAAACCCCCACCTGCTTAATTTTCTCATTATAAGATGCTCTAATTGTAACAATAAGAAACATAACAATATACCATGCATTACTTTTATAGCATGACTCAGACATAGAAAGAAAGAGGCCATGCAGTAAACCACCAATGTAATCAAAGGTGGATTGTGGTTTCAATTTATTCACATGTAAGAGAAGATGCATATCAGTAATGAAGTTGTGCTATAAGATGAATTGTGAATGGTAAAAAAATGGAAGAGAAAATTAACACTCATTAAGTGCCAAGTATATCACAAGGAACTTATGCCATACAGAAAAAAAAAAAAAAAAAAGTTAAAAAAAAAACCACAGAAACTGCATGCCTCACCTAGCACAGACCAAACTGCGTGATAGAACAATTTCATTTACACACAGGGGAATGAGGTAAACTTGGATCAAGTGCCTCACATATGCTAGACATTATTCTAACCTAACATTATGCACTCAGAAGTCCATGGGGGGATTCAAGTATTTGTTCCATATCTTATATATATCAGCAATTATTCTATTATAATCTATTCCATTCAAAGAAAAAAACAGTACAGACCTAAAGCATCTGATACTATGCATTGCTATTTCAATATAGAACTTAACTGATTAAGTAAGTAGCATATGCCAAGCAGTTCTCTGGTTCAACATGCCCTTAAATATGATAAATAAGTCATGAATACACACACAGAGAGAGAGAGAGAGAGAGAGAGAGAGAGAGAGAGAGAGAGAGAGACTACATTTAGCACCTAATTTAAGCCTTACACTATGTTAGCAGGGCATTAGTTACACAGTATAGAAGATGGATGTCACCTTTTGTAGATAGAACACAGTGTGTATAATGTTGCCAATCTGTTAGAAACAGAAAGGAAGCATCCATTAAGACTGGAGCTCTACAAGAAGATCAACAAAGCTAAAAATAATATGAACCCAGGGGCTCCTGCAGAGACAGATGCACCAACCAAGGTCCATGCATGGAGAGGACCTAATACCCCTGGTCAGATAGCTGATAAGCAGCTCAGTCTCCATGTGGGTTTCCGAGTAAGTGGAACAGGGGCTTCCTCTTTCATGAACTCTGCCTACTCTTTGATCACTTCCCCCTGGCGCTTCAGCCTTGCAAGGCTACAGTGGAAGATGATCCAGGCAGTCCTGATAAGACATGATAAGCTAGGGACACAGGAGGACAACTCCCCCTTTCAGTCAATTAGGGGAAGGAGGCAGGGTGGAGTGGGACAGGGAGATGATGATGCAGGGGTCTACAATCGGAATAAAAAATGAATAAACTTTAAAAAATTAAATAATGAAATAAAAAGACTGTTGCATGGGCGAGGGCAGTCCACTGATGTCGACTGAGTTGGCTGGCCAGCTGGGCTGCCGACAGGGGTTGGACCGAGAGGCAGGAGGCTGCCGGGCATCAAGGGGTGCACGGCCTCCCATGGTTGGAGGCCCAAGGTGGCCTCACTTGTTGGCTAAAGAGGAGGGGGAAGCAGAAGGCCTCTGGGGTATGGCCTTTGCTCAGTCCCAGTGAGCATGCATTATGTTACCTGCTGCTCACCACGAGGACAACTCCTCTCCCAGCATGGAAGACATCAAGAAGATACTAGACAGCGAGGGCCTAGAGGAGGAGGATGACCGGCTCAACAAGGTCATCAGTGAGCTGAATGGAGGAAACACTGAGGATATCATTGCTCATGGTGTTGGCGAGCTCACCAGGGTGCCTGTTGATGTGGCTTGGGCCATTTCTGCTGCTCCTGGCTCTGCAACTCCTGCTGCTGGTTCTGCCCAACCCCCACTACACACCCCACTATACACTACAGCAGAGGAGAGGAAAAAAATGGAGTCTGAGGCGTTAGATGATGGCATGGTTCTTGGCTTGTTTGATTAAATTTTTGTAAATAAAGCCTTTCTATGTATCTTGAAAAAAAAAAAGACTTGCATGTTGCTGTGAGATTAAGTCTCTACTTAATGTAAGAAGTTGCATGCATAAAGTTTTACCAATATGACTGCCTCAACATGAGCTGAACCAAGACAATAGACGTGTTAAAGTGAATGAGGAAAAGGCTGTGAGCCTCAACCCTACACAAAGAACTACAGGACTACAGGCATCTAAGGAATGCCAAGTACGTGAGAAACAATTGTCCCCAGGGAAGAGCAGACCAATTAGTTATCTCATACCAAGTGGTCATCCCTAAAAACAAACACAGAAGTAACACTATACAGAGACTGAGCACGTTGTATTTATATATTAAAGAAGGGATGTGTTTATTCATATACATCTATAAATGTAAAATTAATTAATTGAAAAGGAAACCATGAATTGAAGAAAGAGAGCAGGAGCAGAGAAGGGGATATATTGGAGAATTTGGAGGAAGGGAAGGGGAGGGGGGAAATGCTGCATCATATTGTAATTTCAAAAGAAAAAGAAATAATTTTAGGGAATGTTTTATGTGCAAGATAACGATTTTGAACAGACATCTTCACAGATGTACCATGGGAAAAGTCTATATGACTAACTATATATCCAGTAATTTTCTTGAGCATCCTTGCTTATATAAAAGTGAGAAAAAGCAGGCTAGCAGGGGCATACAGTATTTCTCAGACCTCTAAAAATCCTACTTTACTCATAAATAGTGCATAGGAAGAAACTAAGCTTACTGATATATTGCACAAAAACTATCATCCTTAATTGATATATCATAGTAAATTGATATAGCATAGTATCTTAGAACACCCTTATCCTCATGCAAGGAGGGGATATAACCATGTTTGCATGTTTAGCGTGTCTCACGCATTATATATAGGTGATCCGTTCCAGACTTGGAGCTTCTGAAGATTGGTAAAACTTTTCATTGGTCAGAGTGCATTTCCTTTCTGGCATCTTTTAATGCTCAGGTCTTCTTGTTCCCAAACTATACTTCTAGATTCCTCAGTGGGTACAGAAGCCAATATGGTATAGTGGGTAAGAACATTCATTTTAGGGCTGAGCAGATTGTGTTCCAATTCCAGCCTTATTACTTAACATCTGCGTGATCCAGGCAGCTATTCAACCTGCCCAACCCTTAGTTTTAGTGTCTATAAGTGAGGGTAATTACAAGACCTTCTCATTATGGTGGGTGAAAGATTAAATAAAGGTCTCTATGTAAGTACTTGGCATTGAGCTGAATAAGAGGCCAATAAATGTTACCTGTTACTACAGCTGTACCACAATGCCTTTTTCCATATAAGGATTTGCTGAAACATGATGCAAAGCATTTCATTCAAGTTTCAGGATGGCAGTCATTATCCTGTTGTATTAATAATGGGGCAGTAGACTTAAACAATTCATGTGACTTACATTGGGCCACACAACAAAAAAGATAGCTATGGGAACAATTCCGGATGGTGCTGTCTCAGCACCATCTGAAGCCACACACTTTTAAATACTTTCAATCCTAATGTTTTCATGTTCTCTGAGCCTTCGCAGTTCCTGTTTTATTTCCCTAAGACTTAGCTGTTTCTGAGATATGACCTCCCCATGAGGCCTAGGCTGACTGACACCTGTAACCCCAGTGCCTCAGTCTCCTGAGGTTATGGATAGTCACCAATGCCCCAAGTAGATCTTTAAATTCTTACAGGAGGCAGTTTCATTTTTTTTTAATTTCTTAATTAATTATTTATTACAATTTATTCACTTTGCATCCTGATTGTGGCCCCCTCCCTCATCTCTTCTCAATCCCTCCCTCCCTTCCTCTTCTCCTCCTATGCCCCTCCCTTAGACCACTAATAGGAGAGGTCCTCCTCCCCTTATATCTGACCCTAGCCTATCAAGTTTCATCAGGACTGAGTGCACTGTCTTTCTCTGTGGCCTAGCAAGGCTGCACCCCACCAGAGGGAAGTGATCAGAGAGCCTACCACTATGTTCATGCCAAAGATAACCCCTGCTCCCCTTACTAGGAAACGCACTTGGAGACTGAGTCTATGGACTACATCAGAGCAGGGATTTTAGGTTCTCTCCATGCATGGTCCTTACTTGAGGTATCAGTCTCTGCAGGACCCCAGGGCCCAGTTCTTTTGGCTCTGTTTCTCTCCTTGTAGAGCTCCTGTCTCCTCCAGGTCTTTCTATCTCCCCCTTCTTTCATAAAATTCCATGCACTCTTCCCAAAGTTTGGCTATGAGTCTCAGCCTCTGCTTTGATACCTTAGTCAGTAGTCTTTCAGAGACCCTCTGTGGTAGGTTTCTGTCCTGTTCCCTGTATTCTCCTGCTTCTGATGTCTAACACATTTGTCCTTCTGCATGAAGATTGAGTATTTTCCCTAGGGCCTTCCTTGCTTAGCTTTTTTTTTTTTTTTTAATATTCTTTTTTTTTTTTCAATGCAGTTTATTCAGGAACCTTGAACAATCATCTGACCCTGGGGAAAGCCAGCCCACAGCTTAAATAGCCTCTGGGTAGCCAACCCAGGCGTGCCACATGGGCAATGCAGATAGGTCCACATACATGGAAGCAAGCCAGATCCTCAGCCTTAGCCAAATGTGGAATTGTTTGTGACAGAGAGCACTCACCATCGGGAAGGTGGAAGGCGGAAACCAGCTCCATCTTTAAGGCATAGCATTCCGCAGCTCTCTACAGTTCCCCCTTTTTGTTTTAGACGCATCAGGCAAGAGTAGAGGTCTGATCTCTGATATTAGAAATAAATTGGGACTTTGTACTGATGTTCATTTAGGTGTCATCCACCCAAAGAGCATCAGACCCGTCTGATACCTTTTTCTCAGAGGCGGGACCTGGGGCATCAACACACATGCAATCAGACATGCTCTTCTCTGGGTCGCAAGCTGCTGACCCTGAGTGCAGTGCTTAGCCTCGCATCCTGAGCGTAACATTTTAGCTTTTTATGGTATCCAACCATGCTTGGGGAGAATGTCCTGCTTCAATGGCTATAAGGCCTGAATGATCATGGCTACATCACACTGTTATGAGACTCTAATCTTGCATATATACCACAGGCAAATGAAGGAGACCAACACCAGAAGGCCTGCTAACACTCCCATGCCCGCCCATTCCTTCAGATGATTCATGGCTGCAGCAATCCATGTTGATAATCCTGTGGCTAGTCCTGCGTCCACTCTGGTAGAATTTACTGTGACAATGGCCACTCTCAGCTGCTCCATCGTAGTATCGAATTCTCCAGTCCAATTACCTAAAATATAGCTCAACAATTGTTTAGACAGATTTGCAGCACAGGAAAAATTCTCATGTTGTATGCTAGTGACACAAAGTCCAGCATACTTTCATTGACAGCCAGGTTGAGCGATTTGCCATAGGGTATCAATTTTCTCCTGCAAGGGGTCAATCCTCTGATTGAACACCATCAAGCTTCCTTTTAGTAGTTGAGCATTAATTCCTTTATGTACAACTAAGGCCTGAGCTACATTGGCTAAATGATTGTTCAGGGTCTGAGCAGTCTGCCCAGTATGACTCATGGCTAATGCCTTGGTGGTAGCTCCAACAGCCGCCAATGAAATGGGAGTAACAATGGTGGCTGTAGTTCCAAGATCCCTTTTCTGTCTGAAGAGAGTCATAGCGTGAGGGGCATCAATGGGCACAGGCACCCAGTGAGGCATGCGAGTAACCAGGGCATACCTAAATTTACTAGCATTCCAGCATTGGGCAAAAAAGCAAGTAACATTACCACAATTACTTGGCTCTATCTGGCTAATAATGAATAAAAATGGGGGATATAGACAAACAGGTGTAGGCTTATAGGAAATATTATGAGAAGCCTTAACCCCTCGTTGGAACATCCTGCGTCAGTTCTAGAACTAGCAGTGGTGGTGTCCGAGGTCTGAGTAGGTTCAGGAGACCATTGCCCACAGGGGCGAGACATGCTCCATGCCAATTGATTAACTCCATGTTTTCCTCCAATTTTGAAAGTCATTTAAGGTTCTTAAATTATTTTTTCCCTTTTTTTTTAAATTTTTCATCAATTACACTTTATTCATTCTGCATCCCCCCATAAGCCCCTCCCTCCTCCCCTCCCAACCCCACCCTCCCTCCTCCCTCTGCTTGCATGCCACTCCCCAAGTCCACTAATAGGGGAGGTTTTCCTCTCCTTTCTGATCTTAGTCTGTCAGTTCACATCAAAAGTGGCTGCATTGTCCTCTACTATGGCCTGGTAAGGCTGCTCCCCCCGAGAGGGAGGTGATCAAAGAGCAGGCCAATCAGATTATGTCAAAGGCAGTCCCTCTCACATTACTATGTAACCCAATTGGACTCTGAACTGCCCTGGGCTACATCTGTGCAGGGGGTCTGGGTTATCTCTATGAATAGTCCTTGGTTGGAGTATGAGTCTCTGGGAAGTTCCCTGTGTTCAAATTTTCTTGTTCTGTTGCTCTCCTTGTGGAGACCCTGTCCTCTTCAGCTCTCACTATTTCCCAGTTCTTACATAAAATTCCCTTCAGTCTGCCCAACAGTTGCCCATCAGGCTCAGCATCTGCTTTGATAGTCTGTAGGGCAGAGGCTTTCAGAGGCCCTCTGTGGTAGGTTCCTAGGTTGTTTCCTGTTTTCTTCTTCTTCTGATGTCCATCCTCTTTGCCTTTCCGGATGGGGATTGGACATTTTAGTTAGGGTCCTCTCTCTTGCTTAGTTTCTTTAGATGCACAGGTTTTAGTGGGTTTGTCCTATGTTGTATGTCTATATGAGTGAGTATATACCATGTGTGTCTTTTTGCTTCTGGGACAACTCACTCAGGATGATCCTTTCCAGATCCCACCATTTACCTGCAAATTTCATGATTTCCTTATTTTTCATTGCTGAGTAATATTCCATTGTGTAGATGTACCACAATTTCTGCATCCATTCTTCAGTTGAGGGGCATCTGGGTTGTTTCCAGCTTCTGTCTATTACAAATAAAACTGCTACAAACATGGTTGAGCAAATGTCCTTTTTGTGTACTTGAGCCTCTTTTGGATATATGCCTAGGAGTGGTATGGCTGGATCTTGAGGAAGCGCTATTCCTAGTTGTCTGAGAAAGCGCCAGATTGATTTCCAGAGTGGTTGTACAAGTTTACATTCCCACCAGCAGTGGAGAAGGGTTCCCCTTTCTCCACAACCTCTGCAGCATGTGTTGTCACTTGAGTTTTTGATCTTGGCCATTCTCATAGGTGTAAGGTGAAATCTCAGGGTTGTTTTGATTTGCATTTCCCTAATGGCTAGTGAGGTTGAACATTTCTTTAAATGCTTCTCTGCCATTCGGTATTCCTCTACAGATAATTCTCTGTTCAGCTCTGTTCCCCATTTTTTAAGTGGATTACTTGGTTTGCTGCATTTCAGCTTATTTAGTTCTTTGTATATACTGGATATGAGTCCTCTGTCAGAAAAAGGGTTGGTGAAGATTCTTTCCCAATCTGTAGGCGGTCGCTTTGTTTTGATGACTGTGTCCTTTGCTTTGCAGAAGCTCTTCAGTTTCATGAGGTCCCATTTATTGATTGTTGCTCTTAGAGCCTGTGCTGTTGGTGTTCTGTTCAGGAAGTTTTCTCCTGTACCAATGAGTTCTAGGGTATTTCCCACTTTTTTTTCAAGCCGATTTAATGTGTCTGGTTTTATGTTGAGGTCTTTGATCCACTTGGACTTTAGTTTTGTGCAGGGTGATAAGTATGGATCTATTTTCATTTTTCTACATGTAGACATCCAGTTAGACCAGCACCATTTGTTGAAGATGCTATCTTTTTTCCATTGAATGGTTTTGGCGTCTTTGTCAAAGATCAGGTGTCCATAAGTGTGTGGGTTTATTTCTGGGTCCTCTGTAAAGTTCCATTGATCCACCATTCTGTTTCTATGCCAGTACCGTGCAGTTTTTATACCTGTTGCTCTATAGTACAGCTTAAGATCAGGGATGGAGATACCTCCAGAAGATCTTTTATTGTAGAGGATTGTTTTAGCAATTCTGGGTTTCTTGTTATTCCATATGAAGTTGAGAATTTTTCTTTCCAGGTCTGTAAAGAATTGTGTTGGTAATTTGATGGGCATTGCATTGAATCTGTAGATTGCTTTTGGTAAGATGGCCATTTTTACTATGTTAATCTTGCCAAGCCATGAGCATGGGAGATCTTTCCATCTTCTCATATCTTCTTCTAATTCTTTCTTCAGAGCTTTGAAATTTTTTTCATACAAGTCTTTGTCTTCCTTGGTTAGGGTTACTCCAAGGTACCTTATGTCATTTGTGGCTATTGTGAAGGGTGTTGTTTCCCTAATTTCTTTCTCAGCCCTTTTGTCTTTTGTATACAGGAGGGCTACTGATTTTTTTTGAGTTAATTTTGTATCCGGCCACTTTGCTGAAGGTGTTTATCAGCTGTAGATGTTCCCTGGTAGAGTTTTTGGGGTCACTCACATATACTATCATATCATCTGCAAGAGGCAGTTTCTAACTGAATCTTCCCAATTTTTCTAAATCCATCCATCCCTAACTTCTTACCTTGGTTCCTTGCGTTTTTACTAAAGTCTTTCTCTCTTATAACGAATAGTTCATTTCACTTGCTGGAACTCTAAAAAGAAAAGGGTAAAGCCAGAGATGGAGCTCTCTAAAGCCCGTGGCCCATCATAGGTTTCCCTTCATTGCCACTTTTCCCCTTGAATTCTACTCAGCCATTGCACTTGGTACTCAGGATCATGGCTGAAAATACTTTTTTTTCTTCATTTAAGGTGATCTTAGCACCACCATAAGCCACTTCATTCTACCCCTCTCAGATGGGACTGTGGTATCTCTTTAAGGAGACTGCAGAAATGGCTCAGAAGTTAAAAGTGGTGTGCATGCCTTTAATCTCTGTACTCAGGGAGGCAGAGGCAGATTGATATTTGTAATTTTGAAGCTACCCTGGTCTACAAAGTGAGTCTAAGATAGTAAAGGATGCACAGAGAAATCCTGTCTCTAAAAGAAGAAGCAGAAACAGCAGCAGCAAAAGAAGGATGAGGAAGAGGAGGAGGAGCCCTTACTGTCCTTCAGGGCCCTGAGTTCAGCTCCCAGCACCCATGTTGAGCAGCACAGAACCATCACAACTCCAGGTCAGGAGACCTAACATTCTCTCTTGGCTTCCATGGCCACTGTAATTTCACACACACACACTCAGAGAGACATATAACTAAAAAATAAATTAAAGATTATTTTATTATTTTTATTATTTTATATTGTGTGTATAAGTACTTTGTTTGCATATGTGTGTATACATCAAGTGCCTACCTGATGCCTGAGGAGGTCATAAGAGAGCATTGGATTCCTTTGTCTTGGAATTATAGAGGGTTATGAGCTCCCATGTGTGTCCTTCATAAGAGCAATCAGTGTTCTTAACTGCTGAGCCATTTCTTGAGCCTCCCCAAATTAATCTTAAGACAAAAGAGATATCCCAGGAGTGAAGTCCAAGGTATAGTTAGGGTTCTAATCAAATGAGATTTATGAAGAAATTCTTAGGCTATGGAAAAGAGCATGTCCTAGACAGGGAATCAAAGAAAACAAAACAGAAGGTGAACTACAATAGACTGTGCTGGGAGGAACTGAGAAAGCATGTGACTCTGAGCATATACTGTCCCACCCAGGCTACATTTCTGGCACCAAAAATAGCATGTCCATCAGTTCTTCTTCATATCTTCTCCAGATGTACGCTAAGAGACAAATAAATAGCATTTGTCTTTATTTAACTCACAAACTGTGGGAAATGAACATGTGGCAGCTGGTAAGAAAGCAATGAAAAACTGGAAAGAGCACCAGAAGGTAAATAAGGAAAGAACCTGCAACAAAGTCCCTGGTGTGGTCTGGGCTGAACTGATCACAAGACCTTTAAAAGCTCACAGTGGATTGGAAATACTTGCCATCTTTTCTGATTGTACTCATTTGAGCAGCATTCGGAGTTACCAGGACGGACACAAAGATTTCTTTGACATTCTGAATTAAAAGTAAGGCAGAGCTACGCACTTCCTTTTCTTCCACCTAGAAAGGGAAAGTTATCAAAAGAAATGTCCATTGAATTGCTGGCTAGATCAGAGAAGTAGCCTGGGCAAGGCTATAGATTTGTTAAGGCTCATCACTATTTTTACCCTCTGCAACATGGTTTTCAAAGGATTTTTTCTGAAGTAAGCATTGAATTCTGAGTATTGAAGATGCTCAGATACTCCCCTTTTCTTCAAGAGATTGAGCTGAATCAATGAAAAAAGAATGCAGTTTTGAAAACACAGCTCCGTGATGCTAGGAACAGCCATGCTGCACCTGAGTGCCCCATAAATCTGCAGCAGCAGCACACAGGGCTCTCACAGCCTCTTAGCTTTGGCAGTTGCCTAAATTAGACCTTACATAATTAGAGTCTTTGCTAGAATAAACGATTTAGTTGATTAACTTGGAAATTAATCAACTAGTAATAGGCTAGATGTATTAATCACCAACGATGTGTCAGATGATGCGCTAAGCACCCCGGCCGCCGTCTATCAATCCACTTTAAAACCCTATTGTATCTCTACTATTGTCATTTTTCCTTTAAATGTGAGGGTTGGCATTAGTGAAATCAGTAAGTTTTCCATAGTCGTTCGAGCAGGAAAGCCAGATTCTGAATCTGTAGGAGGATACCAGATCCCAAGCTACTCAATACTCACTTGCCCATTCTACATAAGTGGATCTCAGCTGATAACCTGACTGATAACCTCATGTTCATTTCGAGTGGTAACACTGATATTAAACAACACAGATCTCTCTCTGTTAAAACTTCCAGTCTTTCGTATTTTAAGAAAAGAGTAGGCTTCCCCCTAAGGACGCATAAACTACAGTAATTACACTTAGCAGTGGACTGAAGATAACTCTGCTCATCAAATGTTCTAGAAACAATGATCGTGATGAACTTTCACTACTCAACACTTCATTAAACTGGCAATCCATTTTACTTAGTTTTGTATATTTTCCCCCAAGCACTTATTTGTGTTCCTTCTCTGCCACCTCCTTCTTTTAGGCTTCTTGATCTTGAGAACTGCTCAAAAGCTTGGAAAAGTCCAGTGCTGAGATCCCTCTATGTCCTGATTTTTTTCTTTAGTAAACCTTTTATTCACATCTTCTGATATTCTTAACTGTTCCCTAACAAAGCCTCTGGAAGAGAAAGTTTTCCATCCAAACATAGTCAAATATTAAGACAATGTCCTCTGGCACACTTCCTCTCCTACTTTAGTTCTGTAAAGAACAGAGTAAATTCATGGTTTAAGATTTCAGATGTGACAGAATCTGCAGTTGAACATTTTGTACTAATGATGGATTTCTTATTATTTTCTAAATACTGGTTTGGTTGCAAGCCTGTCCCTGCAGTGAATACTGTCTCCTGATGGATGGGCTAGTGGCATTTACTGCTTCATAAAACCACAACCAGGATACATAACAAATTAAATGTCTCAAGGCAAGGAATTTACCAGGGGAATAAAATGGTCTCAGATGAAGAACTGGGGGTAGGTGAGTGAAAGGTACCTGATAAGAGTCTCCACAAATAGATATACTGTGTGGCTTCTGGAGAATAATAAAACCATAACTCAGTTCTGTTCAATATAGCAGGTCAGAGAGGCTTCCAGATGACACAATCCAGGGAAAAAAAATCACCTCAAGAATTTCAGTGCCTCTGGTATTAAAAACAGATATTTATTTCTCCATAGTGTACCATCCTTTTTAGCAAAACATTCCCATAGATCCTCCTACCACCCCTGCACCCTGGTGCCAGAGATATAAACCAGGGACTTGAGCGCAGAAAACAGGTTCTCTGCCACTTTGCTATGCCCTTATCTCTCTTTCTTTCCCTTATTTTATTTTGAGATAGTCTCACCATAACAATGAGCTTGGAATATGAAGCCTTAAAGTCTCAACTCCCTGGGCTTACAAACCTGCCCCACTAGAGCCCATTCATCACAGGTCTCTTGTGGTGTTTATTGTGGCTTACAGTTCCAGAGGGACAGTTCACCATGGCAGGGAGGCATAGCAGCAAACATCAGGATGGCAGCAGGAGGCAGAGGGGTCACACGTCAAAGCCCATTATCCCTAGTGACATACTTTATCCAGCAACCACCTACACCTTCCCAAACAGTAGCACCAACTGTAAGCCAAGTGTTCAAGTGTCAGAGATTACGGGAGACAGTTATCATTGGAAAAGTCACAGTATATCACAATCATTTGCTCAAAAGTCATCCAGTCTTTACCACCTTCTTCAAAGCACTTGCCTCATTTGTCCAGCCTGGCCTCATACATTATTTACTTTAATCCACCTGAGTTGGTGATGTTTCTGTTGTTGCACTAACATTCCTTGGCAAAAGAAAGATCAGGTAGAAAGGATTTATTTAGGTTTACTGTTACAGGGGTGACACTGTACACTATGGTGGAGAAAGACCCAGCAAGAGGTAAGGAAGGTACGACACAGGGACAGAAAGCTGGCTGGTGACATTGCACCTGTTCTCAGGAGACAGAAAGCACAGAAAAAGAGCCCAGGTCTGCCCCCATTGACATGCTTCCTACAGCAAGACTCCAAAAGATTCATAACCTTCCCAAACAGCACCACCAGCTGGGGAGCAAGTGTTCAAATACCTGAGCCTAAAAAGGGCATCTCATAATCTAACTGAATGACCCTTGTTGTGATTTGGTATCATTCCAAATTTTTAACCTTCTGTTTACTACCCAGCATCCTAAGTTACAGGATGAGTCTGCTAAAAACTTCACCATATTTTATACTAACTTTAAAAATTACTAAGGTGCTGGAAAGATGGCTCAGCCATATTGTCCTCAAAGTCACATTAAGAAGCTCACAAGAACCTGTTCCCCAGCTCCATAGGACCCAATATCTTCTTCTGATCTCCCCAGGGTATGTGTATGCACAGACACACAGGCATACAAATATTTAAAAATGAAATAAACCTTTAAAAAGTAATGAATTTGAAAGATAGCAAGAAGAAAAGAAAGATTTGGGAGAAAGAAAAAGGAGGGGTAAATAATATCATTATAATTTTATAAATTGATGATTTAACAACAAACACCACCAAGTCTGGAAGATCATGAGCACAACCTAAGCATATGCAGCATGACCTAGCACCAGGGCTTGGCGGGGACACACTCAGAAAGGTCCAGTGTTGACCCACTGTGTGCACTGTTTCTGCTCTGTGATTCCTCTGTACCCTATGTTCCTTCACAGGTCCACCCACACCCTATGTTTGAGAATTTGTACATCTCTCAAGCCAATTAAGAAATAGCTATGAACGTTTTGCAAATACTGGGTTAGGAAACTATGTCGACTGCAGAAAATGTTCCTTGCTTAAGGTACAGTAATTATTCTTGACTTATCTTGAAGCAGCATGATCAACAGCATGAACACTTGTTTGCCAAAGCAGCTCTCTACAGTGATGGAAACAGAAGGGAAGAATATCCAGAGAGGATATTTGAATCACTGGGTGGATTAAATCACAACAGCCCACTGTGAAGAACCAAAGCAAGGGGGGGGGGGGGAAGCTGTGATGATTGTAATGAGATCCAGGGATTACACATTTTCTCAAAGACTAGCATAACAAATGTTTTCAGTATGAAAAAGAAACTTTATAAGTCTATGTTAGCCAAAGTGTTTTAAGTTGCTGTGATGACTTGATTTCTTCCATTTCTCCCCATTAGTGTACTGACTGCATATATGGAAATCACAAATATAAGGAGAATGAATAAAAGATATACTGGCCCCTATCTTGCACAGAGGCTGTGAAATGATGAATTTTCTAATTTCTTTTTAATTTCCTTAAATGCAAGTGTTATATAACAGTTTCCTCCAAGACTGAGACAGTCCATCCTGTGGGGAACCCCCTTAAGCAGGTAGCTAAACTCAAAAGAGCTTCAGGAAGTCCCTGGATGTGACCAGATTCATTATTTCCTTCCCCACCAGAGTAAGCAACAAAGACTACTGAGAATCCCCCTAAGATAACCAACACTGTAAAGAACTCTGAGACTAGACCAGCTCCAGGAAGAAGCAGAAACCATCTAAGCTGCCTGAAAGGGGCTTAGACCAACTAAGTCACCTGGGAAGGGCACTCTCCCACCTGCTGAGTCACCTGCAGACTGTGCACTGGGCTCCAGATTCCCAGCATTTGAGAATTGTCACCCATGCTGTGGTGGGCTTTGGTGATGCAGCTATCTTTGAGTCATTTCCGCTCCTATCAAGTAACCCCACCATTTCCTTGTAAGTAACTTCATTAAAATTGATTGGTTCACCAGGTTGGAACCAGGTTTGATGGTATCTGCACTTTGACCACTTTGTCATGGGCTCCTTATCCAGAGTGAGTAGATATCTGTGTTACATCTTCCTAAGAACAGTCTTGTCACACAACATAAATACAAGAACATCTTCCTAGAGCCTCACAAAAACCTATTATACCTTGGGGTAATTCAGTCCTTTTTTTTTAATTTCATAACATCATGCTTTGTAGTTATATTAATGAATAATTCATATCACAAAGAGTGAAACGTTTTTGCTATAAATGATGTGTGTGAGGTAAGAAAAGAAAAGCTAATGTGTCTGCTTGACCTCAAAACACAATGTAAGGAAAAAGAATTCTAAAGTTTTTTAACCACTGAGCAATGGTAAATATTTGAGGTCGTATATATTTCGCCTTGTTCAAAGATTTCATAAGGCTGGGAAGATGATTTAGTGGGAAAGCGTTGCCATAAGAGGCATGAAGACACAAGTTTGGGTCCCCAGAACTCACGCAGGAACCAGATGCAGAAGAGGAAAAACTGTAACTGCACGGCTCCTATGACATAATGGTAGAAAGAGACAGCAGAATCCTTTACACACAAGTTTTGTGTCTTTGCCTCAGATGAGGAGGAAATTGAAAACAGACACTGGAGACCGCCGCCCTCACACCACTACACAAGTGCATCAAACATGTCCGCACTTACACAGATGATCATGTACACGCACACACATACCATATATACACACACTCAAATAAAGACTACACGAAGAATTCACTTCTGAACGTATCATATCACTGCATTAATAGGTATACTTTTATGCTCTGTGTATCATTTAAAATAAGTTTAAATAAAATACGGTGTTGATGAGTCAAAGACAGTATTGGAATTAGAGCTGGTACCAGAGGTTGACCAAAGACACTGAATCAAAAATTAAGAATGTGTTCTTATTAGAGAAAAAACACTTCCAGGAAGTGCACACACACAAACACACATACACATATATATGTATATGCATATATATTTCTCCCTCCTTACTTTTTCCCAAGTGACTGAATTTCTACAGAAAATACTGTCTGCTGAAAGACACACTATGCTGGTTCCAGCCTTTGTTCAGGAGGAACAGCTGATTTGTCTCACAGTTCCAGGGTATAGCCCATCACCGTAGGGAAGTCCCACTAGCAGGAGCTTTCAGCAGCTGATCAGATCCACAGCCAACAGCAGAGTAATGAATACATGCCTGGATACTGCTCAGATCACTACCTTCTCTCTTACACAATTCAGAACCTAAACCCAAAGAATAAAGTTGCCTATTTCTACATTTAATCTTTCCAGTAAATATTATTAAGACAGTTCTCCACAGACATGCCCACAGGTTATCAATACCAAAATGAGACTAAGTGTTTTTTAAATTAAGAACTTATATGTATCATACAGATGTGAATGTTTGGAACAGTTTCTGAAACTCAGGATGGCTGACAAGTGAGATGGATACCTCGTCACTATCCAATCTACCCTCCACATTGAAGGACTGCAATCCTTTTACTTCCTAGGTGTGTCTCATATGCTCAGCCACAATTAGAACAATTGAAGCTGTGTTTAGACATTGCTAAGTGTATTCTGAGGGGAAAAATCACCCCAATTTGAAACTAATCCTAGCTCTGGCTGGAAAGAATGGCCAAGATGACATTTGAGTTGGTCTGACAGCCATATGGAACAGGCAGACATAGATCAGAAGTAGTATACAGAGTAGAGCTTCAAGATCTAACTAGCCAACACAAGAAGTGTGAACAAATAGAATCAGGGGAGCTATAAAGATGGTTCATCAGTTAAGAGTACTTCTTCCTCTTGCAGAGGACCTAGGTTCAAATCCCAGCATCCACGTGGTAGCTCACAATCACTCAAAGTTCCAATTCCAGTCCCAGGGGATCTGATGACCTTGCATTCTTTTCATGAGGGCACCAGGCATAGGGAAGCAAGACATTTACAAACATAAAATAGATTTTAAAACTTTACACTAAAAAAGAATAGAAAATTAAAGTATGTTTCTCTTTATGCATGGACTGCAGCTGCTACCTAAAGAATTAAGGGGAAAATAAATGAACATTGTAACTATGAGTAAGTATAAAATCAAAACTCCAATATATTCATATGGTTTAATTATACCTTAAAATCTTATATTAACTGAACATTACTAGGAGCAAAAACTTAAGTTTCTTCATATGAATTCTAGTTTTATTAGGCACTATGGGGCTAACATATCATTATTTTGAGAAATGCAAATATCTCTCACTTTAATTGCCAGAATCACTATGATAACCATCATTCCTAGGAGATTTCCAGATGGTAATATTAAAAATGTAAACAAAAGATGGGAACACCTTCATTACCACATATGGAGGAAACAAGTCAAATAAAACTACACATTAGTTCTTCTGATCCTTGGATGTCTGTGTGTCTGCGCGCGTGTGTGTGTTACCAGCAGCCAGCGTTTCTTAAACACTTGATTTTGCCAGTTACTATGCAGTATGCAGTGTTTTACATGAAATATCACTCTGAAACCTGGAGACAACCTATTTCTGGAAGCAAAATCTGCTTCTTATAGAGAAAGGTTAAATAACTTGCTCAGAGTAACATAATTCACAGGTGACAGAGCAACATTCTAAACACAGTAACCCAATAAAGCAGGGAATTTGATCTAGAAAATGTCCCGAAAGCCATGATGTGGGGTGTGTGAACTGAGCCACCAAAGGAAGTGATATGGGAGAGGCAAGGTGGAGCTTGTTCAAACCTTGGAAATCTCAAACTGGAGACCTAAAATCTCAGCCTGAGACCATCAGGAGTGGGGAATCTCTCTCCCTGTTCCTATGCCTGCCTCGGAGCATGGAAATCTGGTGACCCCCAAGCAGGTGGTCACTGTAGTCAGTCATGTAGCTTGTCACCTGGAATTTCCCCATGCAAATAAAGCAACACCAGTATCCTAATCCCAGCCAATGAAACTCATTCACCCCAAAGAAGGGCTCCCCTTCCCTCCAGAGAATTCATCACGGGACCCCCAGACTCTCATGTTGGCGAGGCACTCATCTCAACCACGCAACAGCCAGTCGCTGTGGCCGTGCGGTAGCTGCCTCCGAAGCATGCCCAGGGGGCGAGCTTCTGCTCTGTATACTTACGATGGCTCAAAATCCTTCTCTAACTCCAACTCCAAGGGATTTAAGGCTTCCTCTGGCCTCTGCAGGCACCGTGCATGCAAGTGGTACACACATATGTATAGACAAAACGCCCAGATATGTTTAAGAAATGAAAAAAATGTCACTTTCATATCCTTTCTGACATTTCATTAATATTTGTAACCTGATAATACATAAGGGGCCATAGGTTTTTCAGGGTTGAATGATATTTTTTGAACAGTTGTGTTTTGAAAACCCTAACTGTTTTTAATACTCCAATGTCTTTTTTCTCAATTTATTATTTATTCACTTTACATCTTGATTGCAACCCCTATCTTCTCCCCCCCCCCAGAGCTCCTTACACACACACACACACACACACACACACACACACAAAGCAGCCTTCCCATTGGTCAGTCCATGGGTGAGCTGTTCTTTGTTATAAAATGGAAGTTACTCAATGGCTAATATAACTTGTGCCTATCATATTAGGGGAAGAAAGATGCTAAACATCAATGCTATCCCTCTAATTTTGCATCTTAACTATTATTAAGACCTTTTAAAGTGTGTTGATTTTGTTATCATGAGGGTTTTTTTTATTTGCAGAAAGGAAATAAGAATACATAGTTTCCCTGGTGAATTACTTTTAACACACACACACACATAAAATATTACATATATCATACACAGTTGCTATGGGGAATAAACTTTAGTGAGCTGAGGGGAAGATAAAGAAGAATATTAATGGAATAAATATTTTCAAGTTAGTCTGAGAAAATGATGGTTTAAGTGGTTACATAAAAGTCAGTAATGTGTATGTTTTTAAAAATAATTATACTGAAAATTTAGTCATGATTCTTAGTCACTAAAAATACAATTGGATTTTAATATTATTTTCTTACATTAAAATGTTTATACAAGCATGGCAATGTCATCAAAAAAGATAACTATGTGTACCTAAAGTATTTAGTATATAATCAATTCAAATTTATTTGTGCAATAAAGTATTCATTTAATATTCTACTAATCTGCTAGCAAATGTCACACTGTTTCAACTGCACTGGCTAAAGCAAAGTAAAAGCTAGAAATTTCTCACATGGGTTGTGTTTATAAATCTTGCCAATCTTACCTACAGAAGAAGAAAGAAATAGGGAAGAGCAACAGATTGGAATCCAGCTGTTAATGCCTTTCCCAGAGCAGTCATTTTCCAATTGGGAGCCACAGGAAGCCTCAGAACTGCAGCTGGAGAGAGGAGAAACTGAAGGACTGATGAAGGCATGAGGTTGGAGGTACTCTCTCAGAATCTCTCACCTGAAGCAGCTCTGTTATGTGTACACAATTTCTATGAGAGCAGTTATGACATGTGAGATCTGAGTCCTTGCACCAAAGAACCCCGCATACAATGTTATGGAATCTTCATCTTTGTGCTAGCTCTGTGACCCTAGGTAGTCAGATGTCCTCCTCAGGGCTTAGAGTTTCTGCCTATGCAACTAGCAGTTTGAAACTGCCTACATCAATATCTCTTAGCATACAAATGTGTATAAGTACTATATTTTCAAAATGTCCACCTCATCAAATTCAAAATTAGTCCCTTAGGACTATGGGTAGATAGAAGATAGATAGATAGATAGATAGATAGATAGATAGATAGATAGATAGATAGATAGATAGATAGATGATAGATAGACAGATAGATGATAGACAGACAGATAGATGATAGACAGACAGACAGACAGACAGACAGACAGACAGATAGATAGATAGATAGATAGATAGATAGATAGATAGATAGATAAATTAGAGATGATAAACAGATTTCTTTCTTTAGGAATACTAGAAGAGCTGTAGAGATCGCTCTGTGGTTGAGAACACTTTCTGTTCACCCAGAAAACCCAAGGTTGGTTCTTACCACCCAAGTCATGGGTCTCACAACTGCCTCCACACAGCTCCAGGGATCCAACATTCTCCTCTGGCCTCCTCAGGTATTTTTACTTACATGTACACACATTCATATAAGCACACATATATAAAGAGAAACTAAAAATTTTTTAAATAATGTAAAATAGTTACCTCAAGTTTTCTTATACCTGTTAAGAACATGATCTAGTAATGCTTGTTTCATGCCTCCTTTAAATTATCTATTAATTCATTTATATTTTATGTATATAGGTGCTTTGTCTACATGTAAATCGGTGTACCACATTCAGGTCTGTTGCTCATGGAGGCCAGAAAAGAGTGTTGGAGCCTCTAGAACTGGAGTAACAGATGGTTGTGAACTATGAGGGAGGTTCTGGAAATCTGAGTCCTCTGCAAAAACAGCAAGTCCTGTTAACCACTGAGCAAACTCTTCAGCCAAGTTTTTCTTCTTTTTTTTTTTTTCATTTTCATGTAGAAAATGGGAGTTAGAAGTTAGGTTGACTCTTAATGCCCCACCTTCAAATGAGAAAATAATACCATTTAAATGTAGCATTTCTGAACTCCTGTAACTTTGTTCAAAGAGAATACAGAGAAAGAAAAATTCCCTGTGGAGTATAGAGGACATTCTTTTGTTTATTCTTTGGTTCAACACAACTCTTATAATGAAGGATACAAAAACTATTTTCATGAAGTCTGGTTGAATTTGATGCATGACTTCTCTCCTTAGTCAGTAGTCATAGATTTACAGTGGTGATAGGAGCAGTAGAGAAGCTCTGTCAACAGAGAGCCAATTTGCCTGGTAACATGCTAGTATTTGAGGAGTGTGGGCTTGTCAGACACAGACATAACAGAGTTGGTCAAGAAAGGGAGAGGAATGACCTTAAGGAGAGCACCAGGAATGTACAATCCCAGAGAATGCAAAATGCCATGAAAGATTTATAAAGTGTCTAGTGGGACAATCTAGCATCCAGTGGTTAGGGGCAATTCTGAAAATGACATTTAATGATATGAATTAAGGAGATGTGTCCCACATACCTTAAAAATGGTAATTATGTTCATAGTTGAAAGAGCTATGTCATGTCCAGGAGAAAGAGATTCAGCGCGCTCCTCCCCATGCTCTGGTTCTTCTGTTCTTACCATTCTCTCTTCCACAGTGTTTCCAGGGCCTTGCAAGGAGTGATTTAGATGCCACTTACCTTAAGGGCTGAGGAACCCACAGTCAATTAGTCTAAGCACTTTAAGCACTTAAAAGTCTCTGCATTAGCCTACACCTACTCCAAAAACAAGGCTAAGTATGACACTAGCTTATGTTTATAAATATAAACATTTAAAAGTTAATTGGACAATATGCTCATTTAAGAAAACAGTACTAGTAGATTCTCCACTTCAAGGGCCTGTGACCTCCCAAAGCATGTACATTTGTGCCCAGGCTCACAGTACCAGACTACCAGACTTGTATATCTTCTCATTGGACATTGAGATCATTCACACACAGCTGAATCCACTTGTATAAGACCTTTATACACACACACACACACACACACACACACACACTAGCAAAGGCAAATGTGCTTGTTTCTAATGTCAAGGCCATTTATACAAAAACTAGACAAAGGTGGCATTCTGCCAGGATAACAATAGATTGTATCAACATTTGACTTTGGCTTCCCCAAACATCAGGTGTCGGCCATTTTGTGTTGATCATACTCCCTGCATATCCACCATTAGTTTTCTGGCCCACTCAGGATTTATACTTCAGCACTATGTCCTGTAAGCATAAATGGACTCGATGGTCCTCCCTTATAATTGTATCCTACCAAAACTGCCACAACCATCAAACTCTAAAGGCTGTCTTTTCTGAATGTATCAAATAATCATGTACTTATCTAGTGCATGAGTTTAAAAAAAACAAAACTCTGTTTTAACTTTGCCTTTATGTAATCAAAATGTCCCAAATTTCCTACATTAAAAATGCCTTCTGAAATTCCTTTCTAATCTCCGAGTCTGTCTATATTAACTCAAGGTAGGTACAGCCACATATTTGTTTATCATGTCACTACCTGAAGGTCTGAAATCCTTTTTGGTTTTTATTTGTGTGTGGTTTGCATGCATGTGTGTGTGTGTGTACATATGTATGTGTAGGTATGTTTTTTGTGCGTGTGTGTGCATGTGTGTGCATGTGGAGGTCAGAGGTCAGTGTAAGGGAAGGAAGTAGATAGGCAAGAATTGAGTTGGTTCAGTTTGGTTTGCAAGTTTATATGAGTTGGTACATCTTTAAAATGTGGCCTTAAGTTATACATGGAAGAATTCTTTTGAGGAGAATGTGGTAGAATAATGAGAAACCTTTCTCCCAGCCAAAGAACAAGAAACAAAGGGAGAAATTTCATTTGTACCTATGACCGATTTTGGAGCCATCCTTAAGAAGGTTAGATAGTAACAGCTATAGCTAGCAGCCTGCTTCTATTTTGTTTTTCTGCTTACTCTTGTGCTACATTAAAAAAAAAGTCTGTAAAATATAGATTATGTTAAAGAAACAATTAATACTAATAACAGTTCTCCAATGTTTGATATATACCAGGCATCACCACTGGATTCTCATGTGTACTGTGAGTAGTGGTCTGATTTGATAAATATGTGAATTGAAACATCAAATAGAGCTGGGGAGATGGCTCAGTTGGTAGATGCACCTAATCCCAAGCCTGGATACCTGAGTTAAATCCTTGAGCCTTACATGGTAGAAAGAAAGAATGTATTCCTACTAGCTGTTGTCCATTCATATAGCATGGAACATTCATTTTTATACACACAAAAAATAATAAATAGATGATGATGATGATAGATAGATGATAGATAGATAGATAGATAGATAGATAGATAGATAGATAGATAAAATGTAACAAGAGTTCAAATTGTGTCCCCAAAGTTACATCAGTGAGAGAGAAAGCAGTCTAATCTAGAGTCATATCCTTTACATTAGCAGTCCTCAGCAAGAAATAACTTGTGTCAGTGTCTAGAGAGAGTTTCTCGTCATCACAATGACAATGTGGCTGCTCTCAGCATGTCCAGAGGGAAAGACAAGGATACTCAGAAACATCCCATAATGCCCAAGAAAACTTTACAAAATAGAGAATATTTCAGGGTGGCTAAGGTCAGAGTCTTTGCACTACACTCCCATTTCTCAAGCACAGTGGGGGTCCCCAGAAAACACAGTTTAATCTGTAAGTAAAATTGAATTGTCATGTCTTTCTCTTTAACCTGAGGATTCCCAGATCTTCTAAGGATCACATGCTTGTGGCTTTATTGTGGGTCTAAAGTCTTTGCTGTATCTAAAGCCAGTCTTGTGAGTTAAAGTTCCTCTACTGTCTAAAATAGCAGAATGTATTTTCTATATGGAAAGACAAGCATCACTCCCAGTGTGCCCTTAATGAATCTGGAGTCAGCAAGCAGAATCCTGGGTAATTAAGCATGCGGTTACTAGCTTGTTACTAGATCAGAATTTTTTATAAAGTCTTATCATTGTAATTAAGGAGACTATATTAACCTATATATTAACTATATACCCTAGCCTGGCTGTAATAGGAAAGCTGAGTGAACTTAATTAAAATGCAATCAGACTCTTGTGCTGTAAAATTCTGCTAATAGGGTACATGAAGAGGAAATTGTCTCAAAGCAAAAATGAAATAAGATTCTCTCTCTCTTTCTCTCTCTCTCTCTCACACACACACACACATACACACACATATGTGTGTCTGATTAGCTATTAGATAAAGCTGATCAATAAGCATTGAAATGAAAGAATCAGATTAACTTTGTAACCTATGTTTCTTTGTCTTATAACTTATATTTTCAAGTTTTAGGTCCATGTTAATTAAAGCCTCTTAGTGCTTCTCCAGAGAGCCAAGGAATGTAAAAGTTCCTCACATTAGCCATCTGTGAAGGCAGAGATAAGGAAGAGAACAGGCAGAGATCTCTACTAAATGGAGAGAAAATCACAGGCTGGCGCCTGTGAGATGAGCTTTGTTTGGAAACTGGGCCAAATGGCCCCAATCCTTCTCCTGACCTTTGATCCAAAGCCTGTAACCCCCACTCCTCAGAACAGACATGGGATGAGTTAATCATTCTCCCACCTTTAACTGTGGCTATTTCTCATATGGCAGGAAATTCCAAACTGACTTGAAGATCAGATATTTACGACAGGGCTGACCAGACCTAAGGGTGCCCAGAACCAACCAATTATTTTAAAAATTAAATACCTCATCCAATCATGAATTTCCAAGAAGGCAACCCCTAGAATTCCCCACACCTCGTCTTTTAAAAACCTAAGGTCTTTGTCTCCCGGTACCACTCCTAGCTGACCAGCAGGGGTGACCCCATGTGCAATGGTCAAGATGAACCTCTTGTGATTTTGCATCAATGGATGATTAGTTTCCTGAGTTCTCTTCATACCTTCTTATATTTAGGCTCTTGCTGGGCCTAACAGAAAGTCCAGATAAGCTGGGAATTATTTTCTTTAAGAACCTAGGAAACGTCAGGAGGAACTTTAGATACAAAAGGTACAGGAGATTTGAGATACAAAAGCACTTTCATTAAACAAAACATATAATGACCATTCCCCATACAGGTAGTATTCAGAAATGATCACACTCTTGGAACAAGGCATGTTGCCCTGTAATCAGAGTTGAAATTAATTCTGCAGCCTCTGATTTAAGGGAACCTCATTATCCTTGCACCATGGCTTTCTAATTCATTCTCTATCTTTCTCTCCTCCTTTCTCTGTCTTCTCCTTGTTTTCTGTCTCATGTCTGTCTTCTCTCTCTCATTTCCCATTGTTCCCTGTCATTTTTCCCCTCACTTCTCTTCCATTCTTTTCTCTCTATATCTCCTTTTCTCTCCTATATCTCACTTTTCTCTCTCAACTCTCCCATCTCTGCTGTTTCTTTATCATGCCTCTCAAGTTCTGTTTCTTCTTTCATTTTTCCTATTCTCTTTTTTCTCCATATATGTATGTATATATATATATGTACATATACATATATATGTATATATATATGTATTCATATATATATACATATGAATATGTAAACAGAGAGGGATCCTTGATAGTCTTTCTCTTTTATACTGTCTCTATCTCTCCTTACCTCTCTATTTTTTTCTCTTATTTCATCATTGTCTTCCCTATATCCTGGTCCACTCTAGTCTCCTCTCCTCCCCTTCCTCTCCCATCTTTCCTCTCTTCCCTTCTTCTTCCTTTCTCTTTCCTCCTCTTAGTCTATTATTGATGCCCTACCTGAAGTGAACAAGTAGTTTCCCCTTCTTCCTCAGAAAACTCCATGCAACAGTAAAAGTTCCTTAAAAGGCAAGGTACTTTAAAATTAAACCATGTCTTTTGTTATCACCAGGTTCAGCAGACAGATATAAGGAATGTGACATCTTTTGTGAACATGGAACTGGATTTAAACTTAGCAACCATCTTGAAGAGAAACACTCAAGGGCAGTGCTTTCATGGTTTCTGTCATTCATATTTAAATGCTCAGCAAGAGCAAAGGTTCCTTTAAAACAATCCTTAGCAAATCAAGAGAACTAACAAAGCTGCATTGCAGACTGTGACATACCTGTTTGCTTCTGGAATTCCAGGGGCACTGAATGGCTTAGTTTGAGATTTGAGGTTTTGTTCATAAATTGTTAATTTAAATGAAATCACCTAGGTGTTACTGAAATATTGGATGTGACAAAATCATGACTCACTGCACAGAACCAAGGTGTCCAGGCAGCAATTTGCAGGGTGAGTAAGTGCAGAAACATTCATAGGTATTACCTTCCCAGGGAGAGTGATGAGGTCTAAAACAAAGAACTTTTCTGCAGGGAGAAAGTGTGACCTTTTCTACTTTCTAGATGGAGTTCTCATGAACAGATGTATAAAAAGTTCAGATCTGCTTTCAGAGACCTCTCTGATATTCTAAAGGAGCTCTACTTAAAACATGGCAGAAACCACCTCCCCACACAGGCATTTTTTTGAATGTAAAAAAGTAGTCTTCATGGGCTGATAAACTCAATGCTTTTCCCTGCCTCCTGCCTACTCATTGATCTAGTTTGTTATGTCTTCAGTTTGCAAAATAAGCCATCAGAAAACAGATCATTATTTGAGTGAGTCTGTGGTCCACTCTGGTAAGATTGTGCAGCAGAGTTATAAGATGGGTTCATAAATCACACCACACTACTGGTTCCAAGTGGGAGGTTTTATTAAAAGAAGGGGGAGGGGTCACAGAGACAGTCTCTGGGCAGGGTAGAAGAGTGAGAGAGAAAGAGAGGGAGAGAAAGATGTGGTGGCAGGGCTGCCAGAGAGAGGGGAAGAGCAGCAGAGAGGAAGAGAGTGCAAGAACAAGAAGGCAAGAGAGAGACAAAGTGGCAGGTTGGTCCTTTTTTTAAAAAATTCTTTATTAATTACACTTTATTCACTTTGTATCTCCCCTGTGGTTCCCTCCCTCCTCCTATCCCAACCCCTCCCTTCCTCCACACTCTGCCTGCATGCCCCTCCCCAAGTCCACTGATAGTGGAGGACTTCTTTTTCTTCCTTCTGATCCTAGTCAATTAGGTCTAGTCATCAGGAGTGGCTGCCTTGTCTTCTTCTGTGGCCTGGTAATGCTGCTTCCCCCTCAGGGGGAGGAAATTAAAGAGCAGGCCAATCAGTTCATGTCAGAGACAGTCCCTGTTCCTATTACAGTGGAACCCACGTGGATACTGAACTGCCATGGGCTACATCTGTGCAGGGGTCTTAGGTTATCTCCACGCATGGTCCTTGGTTGGAGTATCAGTCTCAGGAAAGACCCCTGTGCGCAGATTTTTTGGTTCTGTTGCTCTCCTTATGGAATTCCTGTCCTCTCCAGATCTTTCTGTTTCCCACTTCTTTCCTAGGATTCCCTGCACTCTGCCCAAAAGTTGCCAATAAGTCTCAGCATCTGCATTGATAGTCTGCAGGGCAAAGCCTTTCAGAGGTCCTCTGTGTCAGGTTCCTGACTTGTTCCCTCTTTTCTCCTTCTTCTGATGTCCATCCTCTTTGCCTTTCTGGATAGGAATTGAGCATTTTAGCAAGAGTCCTCCCTCTTGAGTAGTTTCTTTAGGTATACAGATTTTAGTAGGTTTATCCTATATTATATGTCTATATGAGTGAGTATATACCATGTGCATCTTTCTGCTTCTGGGATAGCTCACTCAGGATGATCTTTTCCAGATCCCACCATTTACCTGCAAATTTAATGATTTCCTTGTTTTTTTTTATTGCTGAGTAATATTTCATTGTGTAGAAAGATCTTAATACAAAACCAGACACACTAAACTTGATAGAAGCAAAAGAGGGGAAGAGCCTTGAACTCATTGGCACAGGAGACAACTTCCTGAACAGAACACCAACAGCACAGGCTCTAAGAGCAACAATCAATAAATGGGACCTCATGAAACTGAAAAGCTTCTGTAAAGCAGAGGACACTGTCGTCAGAACAAAACGACTGCCTACAAATTGGGAAAAGATCTTCACCAACCCCATATATGACAGAAGACTAATATCCAGTATATATAAAGAACTCAAGAAGTTAAACAGCAAAAAATCAAGTAATCCAATTGAAAAAAATGTAGTACAGAGCTAAACAGAATTCTCAATAGAGGAATATAGAATGGCAGAGAAACACTTAAAGAAATGTTCAACGTCCTTAGTCATCATGGAAATGCAAATCAAAACGGCCTTGAGATTTCACCTTACACCCATCAGAATGGCTAAGATCAAAAACTCAAGTTACAACACATGCTGGAGAGGATGTGGAGAAAGGGGAACCCTTCTCCACTGCTGGTGGGAATGTAAACTTGTACAACCACTCTGGAAAGCAATCTGGTGCTTCCTCAGACAACTAGGAATAGCGCCTCCTCAAGATCCAGCTATACCACTCCTAAGCATATACCCAAAAGAAGCTCAAGTACACAACAAGGACATTTGCTCAACCATATTTGTAGCAGCCTTATTTGTAATAGCCAGAAGCTGGAAATAGCCCAAATGCCCCTCAGTGGAGGAATGGATACAGAAATTGTGGTACATCTACACAATGGAATATTACTCAGGTTGGTCCTTTTATAGAGCAATGGAATCATGCCTGCCAGGTGCAACTACCCAGTGGGGGACATATGATGACATCATAGGTTTCTAGGCAACCCAGAAGCAGGCTGCCTTAATACTAACATTCCTCCCTTTTTCTATAATTAAAAAATGAGGAGCTTGGGTTGCTTCTTATATAAGGCAAGTTAAGGTATATAATTGTAGGTTCATTGGAAGCAGCTCTTGGTTGCCATGCAAGAGGGTGAGAAAGAGAGAGAAAGAGAGGGGGGAGGGAGAAGTAAGATCACAAAATGTCCAGATTACATGGTGAAGAGAAGGAGGTAAAGCTCCTGACCTGGAAAGCTCAGGGTTGCCAGTAAAGAGTTGCTAGCCACTCACTGCAGCAGATAGTGACTAAGGAATGCTGGGAGAACCTGGAGTTACCTTGTCCTGGGCTTGAAGCACACCATTCCAGCCTTTTGTTAATAATAAGTGACTAATGGGCAGAGATTCTCTTCTGGCTACTTCCTGCTGACTCTGGGGGCACTGTAGGGAGGTCAAAAGGCTGAAATGCTGGCCAAGTCCTAGAAGAACAGGCTGTTTTGATGTTGTCCAGGGTCTGTAAGAACATCCATGGCTGGGAGAAAAAGCTTGACGGAAGTCTGTGATGTTAGACTGGAACACTTGTGGTAGCTTCTTTGGTGCTGATGTGGATGGAGGAAACACCAAGGTCTGGCAGGATACTGGAATATAGGCAGATGGCAAAGAAAATTCACTTAGGTGTACGTTTAAAACTTTTGGGAGAGCGAACAAAGGGGGAAGGTTTTGATCACAGAGACTTGAACATGGGAACCTCCATTTACCTGAGGGAACCTCCATTAAAGCAACCACTGGCAGTAATTAAAAAAGTTTTTGGTGTTTTTGGAATCTGTCATCTTAGGAAACTGAGGCCAAGTTTGGTGAGGTATGTGAGATTAGAGGCCTTTAAAACAGGCACTAGGTGTAGAATTCTGAAATTCTCCAGAAGACATCTCAGAGGAGTATCTGGAGGAATGAACCAATGGACTATTCCCATTGGGCAGGTAGGAGTTGGTGACCTGTCAAGGCATCCCAAGAGCAAGGTTTGACTCAGTAGAGTAGTATGGTACAATCTGTTCCAACAGCTTCTTAGTGTTGGCCAGAGAACACGGGCACAGTCACCTGTAGCAGACACAGTTTGCCTAACTAGGATTTCATAGAGGAGTGTGAGGAGGAGGGAGCGAAACCATGTTGGTAGAGGGAAAATCTTAGCCAAGGGAGAAGGATAAAGGGTTTACTAGATAAAAGTTTGTATGTAGGTTGGCAAGTGGTAGGAAGCATTTGCACCAATGCCAGCCAGAAGTAAAACTCCCCAATCAGCCGGTGTTGAATGTAGGCATGTAGCAATAAAGTAACAAGGGAAAGGAAGTCCCAAAACCAGGGAAAAGGGAAAAATCCCACCCTCTGAGATAGGCAATAGCCAAATTGACCTGAGAGGTGGATTCAGGTAAAGATTTCCTTTTAAGTTTTACAAAGGAGATAATGCTTTAGACATGTTAGCATTCCAACTTTAGTTTGCAGTGAATATATATTATGAAAATAGGCAGTAGACATACACATTTGTGTTAACACAAATACTCTTTGGGGTGAGTATTTCTGCTCTGGAAAGGCAGAAGCCTTTATTGAAGTTGAAGGGGCAAAAGCTCACTTGATCTTAACTTTTAGTATGATTATACATCATGAAAGGGAGGCTCCTCTCTATCCAGAATAGACTGTATGTCCAGCACAATGAGAAACAATTCTTAAGACTATACTTAAAAAACAAAGGAGATTTAAATATTGCACTTGGAACTATGATAGTGAGTGGTATCGTGGAATATTTTTGTATTAGAATTAGCTTAATAAATCAGAGCTCTATTGATAAAGGTCAGATCTCTGGACAGTTAATATAACAGGAGCAAATATAAAGCATTTTTACCTACTTAGGATACCTTAAATCACCTTAGACCTTGCAACTAAGTTGCAAGCAATAAGTTGCAACTTACAAAGTTATAAAGTAACTTGCATTTACCAACCTTAAAACACTTTCTTATACCCTCAAACAACATTTTTCTTAGGCCTTTGTATCTAGTTATTTGATCATTTATTGTTCATTAAGCTAATGGGGTGATAAAAGGTTACATTTGAGGCCTGATTTTGAGTCTGGCAACAAGGCATATTGCGTCTAGGCAACTCTAGGATTGAGGCTTAAGGCCTGGTCTCCTGCATATGTAGAGGACTGAAAAGGCATCGGAAGTCTTCCAAGACAGAAGTTGGTAATACATCTGCAGGATCTGAGTGTGAGGCCAAAACAGACCTGTAATGTTACCCTGAGTTGGATGAAGGTGGTAGAGGTCTCTGAATCTAGTAGCCATTTGTCCTTCGCAAAGGAGCTGGAAGGCTGGAAGTGTCTGTGGCTCTTGTGCTGGTTGAGCCTTTTGGCTGGGCACAAGCCTGAGTGGGAACATTTGACTTCTAGAGGCCAGTCTGCTAGCAGGCAGTTGAGGCAGCCTCAGGACCAGTGTCCCCTTTGGCTGCATTTGAAACAGTTAGCTGGAAGAATTGACTTTTGGCTATACCCCAGTGGGATGAGACATTGCAGACCTCTTGGTGTTTTTTGTTTGTTTGTTTTGTTTTGTTTTGTTTTGTTTTCATGCAAGAATGCCAATCACGTCAGAGCAACAGCCAAGGTCTGGAGCATAGTTTTTGTTGTAAATGAGGCTATCAGGAAGACTCCTCTCTTATTACCAACTCCTGTATGGTGACTCAGGGGCCATCTTCAGCTCTTTATTAAAGATGGCAGTGAGACCATGTTTGCATCTGTAGGACTATAGACATGATCAAGTCCTTTAACGTGTACAAAAATATACTTAGAGTCCTACAGATGCAAACATGGTCTTACTGAGGTTTTTTGTTTGTTTTTATAACCAAGATTTCTGCCATCATGTAACTGCCCTTCATTGCCCTAAGATGGAGATGACACCATGTGCTTGCCCTTAGTGGAGATGGCAGTTGAAGCCATGGCTCCACTCACCTTATCCCAAAATCAACATGGCAGGTAGTCATATGCAGCCAAAGCAGCATAGTAGAACCGGGGTCAAAGGTAGAGAACTCTTGAGGTTGAAACTTTATAGCTAGAACAAATTGGGTGAGAGAACAGGAATAGCAAAGAGAAGGTTTATGTAAGAGGAGAGAGAATGCTTGACTGTAAGATACCTCCTTCCATTTACTAGATCACTGAGAGTAATTAAAAAGATTGTGTAAATATTGGGATTTAATGTGCCGTAAATCAGCCAATTTGAACCATTACCTACGGAATATGTAAGTCAGCAGAAAGGCCCAACCATGGCCAGTGAAGGACATAATTAAGGGTTCCTGTGTCTTAAAAGGTACCAGGAAGTTGCCAGAGGCTCAATTATCAGTCTTCCCCAACCAAGAGAAACATTTAGGCTGACCAATGAGGGGAACTCACCAATCCAGTCAGTGTTACAAGTAAGAGGTAGTGATCTGGTTGCTAGAAAGTGGGTCATGGGCAGATTTGAAATGAAAAAGGTTTCCTAAAATAGGATTCCAGCAGCTCTGGTGTCCACAATGGAGACAGATATGGCTGCTAAAAGCGCCTATTCAGCCAATGCACCCATGTTAGGAGTGTGTAGCAGATTTATATGGTGGGTTCATAAGTCATGCCGCATGACTGGTTCCACTTAGGAGGTTTTGTTAAGGGAAGAGGGAAGGGGTCACAGAGACAGTCTCTTGGCAGGAGACTGTGAGTGAAAAGAGAAAAACATGGTGGTGGGAAGGGAATGCCCCAACAAAGAGAGAAGAAGAGCAGGAGAGAAGAGAGTACATGAGCAAAAGGCAAGAGAGAGACAAAGTGGCAGGTCTGTCCTTTTATGGAGCAATGGAACCAGGCCTGCCAGGTGCAACTGCTTGGCAGGTGATGCTTGATGAGATCACAGGCTGAGAAGCAGGTTGACTAAATACTAACAAAGTCTCCATTTAAAGCAAAATTAATTTTGTCATTTTCTCAGTATCACAGTGAAGGGATTAAACACTAATGAATGTATTCAGTATTCTCTGTATGCCAATTACTGTGTACAAACTGCTCTAAAATCTTATCTCACTTAACCCAGAAAAAAACAACCTGTGAATGAAAGCACCCAGAAGAAGCTAGACTTCTCAGAGCTGATTGATGGAACAGAATTTCAGTCATGTAAGAGGCTGGGAGAGTCCAGGTCTAGAGACAAAGTGTCTTGGCCCATCTTTACATCACTCAATAGCCATTGATTATGAAATTGGAAGTGACCTAACATCCTTGGGATTATTAGATAAATCCCCTAAAAAGTACTAATGGAATCCTAACTTTCACCAGCCCAAAAGCTAACATTATATAAGAATCTAAGACTTATAAGCAGGATTTTCCTGAATAACTATGTGAATGAAAACTCTTGAAAAGAAGCAGTATCTGCAAACCCATGAGAATCATACCTGACTTCTCAACAGAGACTATGAAAGCCAGATGGGCCTGGACAGATATCATGCAAATGCTAAGAGAACACAGAAGTCAGCCCAGGTTACTAAACCCAGCAAAACTCTCAGTCCTCATAGACAGAAAAAACAAGATTTTCAATGACAAAAACAAATTTCAACAATACCTACACACAAATCCAGCATTACAGAAGATACTAGAAGGAAAAATACAACCCAAGAAAACTAACTACATTCAAAATAAACACAGGAAATAAATAAGCTCATTACTGCAAAACAAAAAGAAGCCAAACACACAAACATACTGCCACAGACAACATCAATATCAAAGGATCTAATAGCCGCTGGTCATTAATCTCGCTCAACATCAATGGACTCAATTCTCCAATAAAAACACACAAGCTAACAGAATAGATATGTAAACAAGAACCAACAATCTATTGCATACAAGAAACACACCTAAATCACAAAGATAGATATTACCTGAGAATAAAGGGCTGGAAGATGCATGAGTCCAAGCAAATGGACTCATGAAGCAAGCAAGAGAAACCATTCTAATATCTAATAAAATAGACTTTCAACCAAAATTAATAAAAAGAGATGGGGAAGGACACCTCATACTCATCAAGGGAAAATTCCACCAGGAAGACATCATAATCCTTAACATCTATGCCCCAAAGACAAGGGCACCCACATTTGTAAAAGAAACATTAATAAAACTTAAACCACACATAGATCCCCACACATTAATACTGGGAGACTTCAACAGTCTGCTCTCAACAAAGGACAGGTTAACAAAACAGAAATTAAACAAAGAAAAAATAACTCTAACAGAGGTCATTAATAAAACGGACTGAACAGACATCTACAGAACCTTTCACCCAAACAAAAAATTATTTACCTTCTTCTCAGCACGTCATGGAACCTTCTCCAAAATAGACCATGTGATTGGTCACAAAGCAAGCCTCAACAGATACAAGAAGATTGAAATAATGCCTTGTATCCTATCTGATCACCATGGACTAAAGCTGGACCATAACAACAACAGAAAGAGCAAAAAGCCTACACACAGATGGAAACTGAACAAGTTTTTACTCAATGACAGCTGGGTCAGGGAAGAAATAAAGAAAGAAATTAAAGTCTTCCTGAAATTCAATGAAAATGAAGGCACAAAGTACCCAAACTTATGAGACACGATGAAAGCAGTGCTAAGAGGAAAGTTCATAGCAATAAGTGCCTTCAAGAAGAAATACAAAACATCTCATTCAAGCAACTTAATGGCTCACTTAAAAGCCCTAGAGAAAAAAAAAAAGCAGACACACCAAAAAGGAGTAGATGGTTGGAAAAAATCAAAGTCAGGGCTAAAATCAATCAATTGGAAACAAATAAAACAATTCAAAGAATCAATGAAACCAAGAGCTGGTTCTTTGAGAAAATTAACAAGATAGACAAACCCTTAGCCAAAATAACTAAAAGGCAGAGAGACACTATCCAAATCAAAAAAATCAGAAATGAAAAGGGGGACATAACTACAGACACTGAGGAAATCCAAACAATCATTAGGTCTCACTTCCAAAGTCTATATGCCACAAAATTTGAAAATCTATATGAAATGGACAATTTTCTGGACCAATTCTACATGCCAAAGCTGAATCAATACCAGGTAAATCAATTCAATAGTCCTATATCCTGTAAGGAAATTGAAGAGGTCATCAAAAGCCTCCCATCCAAAAAAAAGGCCAGGACCAGATGGTTTCAGCACAGAATTCTACCAGACCTTCAAAGAAGTCCTAACACCAATACTCTTCAAACTATTCCACAAGAATAGAAACAGAAGGAACACTCCCAAACTCATTCTATGAAGCCACAGTCACCTTAGTATCTAAACCTCACAAAGACCCCCCCCCAAAAAAAAGAATTTCAGGCCAATCTCCCTTATGAACATTGATGCAAAAATGCTCAACAAAATACTTGCAAACCGAAAACAAGAACACATCAAAGATATCATCCACCATGACCAAGTAGGCTTCATCCCAGGTATGCAGGGATGGTTCAATAGACAGAAATCTTCAATGTGAACCACCATATAAACAAACTGAAAGAAAAAAACCACATGATAATCTCCCTAGATGATGAAAAAGCATTTGACAAAATCCAGCATCCATTTATGTTTAAAGTGTTGGAGATATCAGGGATACAAGGCACATACCTAAACATAATAAATGCAATATACAGCAAGCCTATAGCCAACATCAAACTAAACAGAGAGAAACTTAAATCAATCTCATTGAAATCAGGGACAAGTCAAGGCTGCCCACTCTCTTCATATCTCTTCAACATTGTTCTTGAAATCCTTGATAAAGCAATAAGACAATTGAAGGAGATCAAGGGGATACAAATTGGAAAAGAAGAAGTTAAATTATAACTATTTGCAGATGGTATGATAGTACACCTGTGTGACCCCAAAAATTCTACTCCTACAGCTGATAAACACCTTCAGCAAAGTGGCTAGATACAAAATCAACTCAAAAAAAAAAGAGAAAAAAGAAAAGAAAGATCAGTAGCCCTCCTCTATACAAAAGACAAAAGGACTGAAAAAGAAGTTAGAGAAACAACACCTTTCACAATAGCCATAAATGACACAAAGTACCTTGGTGTAACCCTAACCAAGCAAGTCAAAGACTTGTATGAAAAAATTTCAAGTTTCTGAAGAAAGAATTAGAACAAGATATCAGAAGCTGGAAAGATCTCCATGCTCATGGCTTGGCAGGATTAACATAGTAAAAATGGTCCTCTTACCAAAAGCAATCTACAGATTCAATACAATTCCCATCAAATTACCAATACAATTCTTTACAGACCTTGAAAGAAAAATTCTCACTTCATATGGAATAACAAGAAACCCAGAAGAACCACTAAAACAATCTTCTACAATAGAAGTTCTTCTGGAGGTATAGCCATCCCTAATCTCAAGCTGTACTATCAAGCAACAGTAATAAAAAATGCATGGTACTGGCATAGAAACTGAATGGTGGATCAATGGAATCAGATAGAAGCACCAGAAAATACCCACACACTAAGGGCACCTGATTTTTGACAAAGATGCCATAAGCATACAATGGAAAAAAGACAGTAACTTCAACAAATGGTGCTGGTCTAACTGGATATCTACATTTAAAAAATGCAAATAGATCAATATTTATGACCCTGCACAAAACTAAGATCCAAGTGGATCAATGACCTCAATATAAAACCACACACACTAAACTTGATAGAAGAAAAACTGGTGAAGAGCCTTGATCTCATTGGCACAGGATACAACTTCCTCAACAGAATACCAACAGCACAGGCTCTAAGAGCAACAATCAATAAATGGGACCCCATGAAACTTAAAAGCTTCTGTAAAGCAAAGGACATTGTCATCAAAACAAAACACATGCCTACAAATTTGGGAAAAGATCTTCACCAACCTTATATCTGACAGAGGGCTAATATCCAGTATATATAAAGAACTCAAGAAATTAAACAGTAACAAATCATGTAACCCAATTAAAAACTGGAGTACAGAGCTAAACAGAGAATGATCAATAGAGGAATATTGAATGGCAGAGAAACACTTAAAGAAATGTTCAACGTCCTTAGTCGTCATGGAAATGCAAATCAAAATGACCCTGAGATTTCACCTTACACCCATCAGAATGGCTAAGATCAAAAACTCAAGTGACAACACATGCTGGAGAGGATGTGGAGAAAAGAGAACCCTCCTCCACTGCTGGTGGGAATGTAAACTTGCACAACCACTTTGGAAATCAATCTGGCGTGCTTTTCTCAAACAATTAGAAATAGTGCTTCCTTAAGACCCAGGTATACCACTCCTAGGCATATATCCAAAAGTTGCTCAAGTACACAATATGGACATTTGCTCAACCATGTTTGTAGCAGCTTTATTTGTAATAGCCAGAAGCTGGAAACAGCCCAGATGCCCCTCAGATGAGGAATGGATACAGAAATTATGGTACATCTACACAATGGAATATTACTCAGCAAGGAAAAAGAAGGAAATCATGAAATTTGCAGGTAAATAGTGGGAACTAGAAAAGATCTTCCTGAGTGAGGTCTCCCAGAAGCAAAAAGACACACAGGGTATATACTCACTCATAAGTGGCTATTAGACATATATAATTGGATAAACATACTAAAATCTGTATACCTAAGAAAGCTAATCAAGAAGGGGCACCCTGGATAAGATGATCAATCTTCACTCAGGAAAGCAAAGAAGACAGACATCGGAAGAGGTAGAAAACAGGAAACAGGATAGGAGCCTATCATAGAGGGCCTCTGAAAGACTCTACCCAATAGGGTATCAAAACATATGCTGAGGTTCATAGTCAAATTTTGGGCAGAGTGCAGGGAATCTTATGAAACAAGGGAGAGATAGAAAGACCTGGAGGGAACAGGAGTTCCAGAAGGAGAGCAACAGAATCAAAAAAATCTGGGCACAGGTGTCTTTTCTGGGACTGATAATCCAAACAAGGACCATGCATGGAGATAATTTAAAACCCCTGCACAGAAGTAGCCCATGGCAGCTCAGTGTCCAAGAGGGTTCCCAATAATGGGAAAAGGGATGGTCTCTGACATGAACTCATGGGCTGGCTCTTTGATCACCTCCACATGAGGAGGGAGCACCCTTACCAGTCCACAGACGGAGACAAACAAGCCAGTCCTGATGAGACCTGATAGACTAGGGTCAGATAGAATGGGAGTAGTACCTCCCCTATCATTGGACTAGGGGAGGGGCATAAGAGAAGAGGAGGGAAGAAGGGGGGAGATGGGAGGGAAGGGAGGATGGAGCTTTAGCTGGGATATAAAGTAAATAAACTGTAATTAATAAAAATAAAGTATTAAAAATAAATAAGTAAATGTTTTCTGTGATTTTGGATATGAAGTATTTAAATGCCCACAAATAAATATTAATATTCCTTTCACCTGGAAAAAATAACTAAAACTAATGTCCTTCTATTCTCTAAAAACTACATAAAGACAAAATTAACATTCTGTCACTTGAGTCATTTGAGGTTAATTTAGTATAGATAAAGCCTGTATGTTTTCAAGTAAAAATGTATCTGTTCATTGCACTTGCCTCTTGAAAAATTAAGTTTCATCGTGTCTCTTAAAATTATGGGTTCTTTTATTGTACAGTTAACTGGCCTATACCTTGGTGATTATTGCAGATTTCCTTTCTCTATTTAATTAGGTGATTTAATTTGTTCTTTATATAATTACAGCATTTGTCACCTCCTTTGAGGAAAAAATCATAATCATTAATTCTGCTTTGTGAGTCTTCCAAATGAATATTTACTAAAATAAAAATATATAAGCCACTGAAGTGGTATAACAGTATCTGAACCAGAAAATTTCCCTGCCATGTGTACCATCTTCATTTCATTATGACTGCTGAACTTGAAATTAAGAGATAAGAAAATCGAGACTACAAAATCCAGAGGGGCCTGGGCAGATGCTATGTAGACACTAATAGACCACAGATGTCAGTCCAGATTACTATACCCAGAAAAACTTTCAGTCACCATAGCTGGAGAAAACAAGCTATTCCATGACAAAATTAATTTAAACAATATCTATGCTCTCCCTAGTGCTACAGAAGATATTAGAAGGAAAACTCCAACCCAACAAGAAACAGTGTTTAGATAACTTCACAACAGCAAAAACAAAAAAAAGAAAAAAGAAGCACACAAACACTGTCATTACCAACGCCACAAAAAAGGAATTAACAATCATTGGTCACAAATATCTATCAATATCAATGGGCTCAACCCTCCAATAAAAGACACAGGCTAACAGAATGATTGTGTAAACAGGATCCATCGTTCTGCTCTGTACAAATAACATACCTCTGCAAATAGTGATACTTTGACTTCTTTTCCAATTTGTATCCCCTTGATCTCCTTCAATTGTCTTATTGCTCTAGCTAGGACTTCAAGAACAATGTTGAAAAGATATGGAGAGAGGGGACAGCATTGCCTTGTCCCTGATTTCAGTGGGAATGATTTAAGTTTCTCTCCATTGAGTTTGATGTTGGCTATAAGCTTGCTGTATATCACCTTTACTATGTTCAGGTATGTGACTTGTATCCCTGATCTCTCCAATACCTAAAACATGAATGGATGTTGGATTTTGTCAAATGCCTTTTCAGCATCTAAGGAGATGATCATGTGGTTTTTCTCCTTCAGTTTGTTTATGTGGTGGATCACATTGATAGATTTCCATATATTGAACCACACCTGTATGCCTGGAATGAAGCCTACTTGGTCGTAGTGGATGATGTCTTTGATGTGTTCTTGGATTCAGTTTGCAAGTATTTTGTTGAGTATTTTAGCATCAATGTTAATGAGGGAGATTAGCCTGAAATTCTCTTTCTTTGTTGGGTCTTTGTGAGGTTTAGGTACCAAGGTGACTGTGGCTTCATAGAATGAGTTTGGTACTGTTCCTTCTGTTTCTATATTGTGGAATAGTTTGAAGGGTATTGGTATTAGCTCTTCTTTGAAGGTCTGGTAGAATTCGGCGCTGAAAGCATCTGGCCCTGGGCTTTTTTTGCATGGTAGACTTTTGATGACAGCCTCTATTTCCTTAGGGGATATAGGACTATTTAATTGGTTTACCTGGTCTTTATTCAACTTTGGCATGTAGAATTGGTCAAGAAAATTGTCCATTTCATTTAGATTTTCAAATTTTGTGGCATATAGACTTTGGAAGTAAGACCTAATTATTGTTTGGATTTCTTCAGTGTCTGTGGTTATGTCCCCCTTTTTGTTTTGGATTTTGTTGATTTGGATAGTTTCTCTCAACCTTGTAGTTAGTTTGGCTAAGGGTCCCATGCTCATGGCTTGGCAGGATTAATATAATAAAAATGGCCATCTTACCAAAAGCAATCTACAGATTCAATGCAATTCCCATCAAATTACCAACACAATTCTTTACAAACCTTGAAAGAAAAATTCTCACCTTCATATATAACAACAAGAAACACAGAATTACAATTCTCTACAGTAAAAGATCTTCAGGAGGTATCTCCATCCCTGATCTCAAGCTGTACTATAGAGCAACAGTACTAAAAACTGCATGGTACTGGCATAGAAACAGACTGGTGGATCAATGGAAATGAATAGAAGACCCTGACATGAATCCACACACTTATGGACACCTGATTTTTTATAAAGATGCCAAATCCATTCAATGTAAAAAAGACAGCATCTTCAACAAATGGTGCTGGTCTAACTGGATGTCTACATGTAAAAAAAAAAAAAAATGAAAATAGATCCATACTTATCACCCTGCACAAAACTGAAGTCCAAGTAGATGAAAGACCTCAACATAAAAGTGGACACATTAAATCAGTTAGAAAAAAAAGTGGGGAATACCCTAGAACTCATTGGTACAGGAGATAACTTCCTGAACAGAACACCAACAGCACAGGCTCTAAGATCAACAATCAATAAATGGTACCTCATGAAACTGAAAAGCTTCTGTAAAGCAAAGGATACTGTTCTCAGAACAAAACCACAGCCTACAGATTGGGAAAAGATAAATTCAGAATATATAAAGAACTAAAGAAGTTAAACAGCGGGGAAGAGGGGCAAGATGGCGGTGCCAGGAGGACTCTCATTCTGAGCAGCAGCAGCAGGATCAGCACAGTGACCAGCAGTCAGAACTGGCGGCCATAAAACACAGTCATTGTGTTTCCCAGGTGAGAGGATACCCCACCATGGGGGATTCAATCAGTTTTTAACTCACCCGGCTAAACTGCAGAAGAGATCCCGGTTCCGCCAGACTCTTGGCTGCCGGCCACCAGCCCCAGCTTCAGCCCAGAGCCACAAGCCAGTGTCTCTGGTCACGGTCCCAGACTGAACCGTGCACACCACACTATCAGAGACTGGAATTTTCAGTCGAGAGATAACCCCAGGGTACAGGAAACGATTGGGACCGGCCTTAGGTCACCCAGACATCCCCTGGAAAAGACTCGGGTTCCACGGGCGCCCCAGGAGCCAGCCTGGAGCCAGAGCCAGGGACCCAGGCTCTGGCACCACAGAGCTCTGCCTGCCTGCGCACCTGATTCGCCGCCTGAGATAGAACTGTGGGCACCAGGGCACCAGCGAATGAGTTTCACTGTCCTGTGCAAACACACAGGGAGGGAAACGGCCTGTCTGACCTCAGAGCACTCAGCCGACAACCCCACCCCGAAAAGGTCTCGGGAAAATTACCCAGTTTAGGCAAACACCCAGGTTCCCAAAGGCCGGAAAGGCGGAGACTGAGCCGCCATCACTCAGCTGTGCTCCAGACACAGGCAGTTTCTGTGGCCAGCCACCTGATGGAGACCGAGCAGTGCACACCAGAGAAAAAAAAAAGAGAGACTGAGAGTCCCTGTCTCCAGAGAATCCACAGGGAAGGAAGGAAACTGTACTGACTTAAATCACCCAATCCTTCCCTGGAAAAAGTCTAGCAAAGACCGGTGGGGCTGAGCCGCCATCACTCAGCTGTGCTCCAGACACAGGCACAAACAGTTGCTGTGTGACTGATGTCCAACTGGGTCACAGCAGCTGATCATTAAATTTACAGCAAGAAACCCAGAAACAGGGCAGCTGCCCTCAGGACTTCCCTGGGTGAGAGGAGAACCCTCTCGAGTAACAAAGACCACAGTTACCAGTTCTCTATCTCTGAGGTGAGCAGCAGCAACTCCTGAAAAAAATGCCAGCTATCCAGGGACTATACCCAAAAAGCTGAGAAGACATCCTTCAGGAAAAACCAGCTTTCTGCAAAGGGGATTCTCTCCACCACAGGATCCCCAGGAACCACCAGAAAATAACCCCAAACACCTAAGATAGCACAATGGGTAGAGGCCAGCGTAAAAACTCAAGCAACAAAAGACAGAGCAATATGGCATCTCCAGAATCCAGTTACCCAGGGGCAAGTAGCCCTGGACACCCCAGCATAACTGAAATCCAAGAAGATGACCTAACAACTATGCTCATGAAGATGATAACAGAGGAAACAAATAAGATACTTAAAGACATAGAGGAATATAAACTGAAACAGAATATTGCCATCCCTAAAGAAATAGAGGAAGCTGCAGCCAAACAGTATATGGCCTTTAGAAAGGAAATGCTTAAAGCACTGAATGAAATAAAAGAAACAGAGTTGAAGGAACTAAAAGAAAAACAGGAAAGTACAATCAGACGGGTGAAGGAAGTAAACAAAACAACTCAAGACCTGAAGATAGAATTGGAAAAATTAAAGAAAACACAATTGGAGGAAATAATGGAGAGGAAGAATCTAGGGAAGAAAACAGGAACTACAGAGGTAAGCATAACCAACAGACTACAAGAGATGGAAGAAAGAATCTCAGATGTAGAAGATACAATGGAAGAAATCGATATATCTATCAAAGAAAATGATAAATCCAAAAAATTCCTGACACAGACTGTCCAAGAAATCCAAGACAATATGAAAAGACAAAACCTAAGTATAATAGGTATAGAGGAAAAAGAAGACTCCCTTCTCCAAGGCCCAGAAAATATTTTCAACAAAATCATTGAAGAAAATTTCCCCAAGTTAAAGGAGAGGCCAATAAGAATACATGAAGCCTACAGAACACCCAACAAATCTGACCAGAAAAGAAAATCCTCCCAACCACATAATAATCAAAACAGTAAGTATATAGAACAAAGAAAAAATACTAAAAGCTGCAAGGGAAAAAGGCCAAGTAACATATAATGGCAAACTCATTAGAATCACATCTGACTTTTCAACAGAGACTATGAAAGCCAGAAGGGCCTGGACGGATATCATGCAGACCCTAAGAAAACACAGGTGTCAGCCCAGGCTACTATACCCCGCAAAACTCTCAGTCCTCAAAGAAGGAGAAAACAAGATATTCAATGACAAAAAAAAATTTCAACAATACCTACAAACAAATCCAGCATTATAGAAGACACTGGAAGGGAAAATACAACCCACAAAGACACAAAGATAGACATTACCTGAGGGTAAAGGGTTGGAAGACGACTTTCTAAGCAAACAGACCCAAGAAGCAAGCAGGAGTAGCCATTCTAATATCTGATAAAATAGACTTTCAACCAAAATTAATAAAAAGAGATGGGGAAGGACACTACATACTCATCAAAGGAAAATTCCACCAGGAAGACATCACAATCCTGAACATCTATGCCCCAAATACAAGAGCACCCACATTTGTTAAAGAAACATTGATAAAATGTAAACCACATATAGATCCCCACATATTAATAGTGGGAGACTTCAATACCCCACTCTCAACAAAGGACAGGTCAACAAAACAGAAATTAAACAAAGAAACAATGTCTCTGACAGAGGTCATGAATCAAATGGACCTAACAGACATTTACAGAACTTTACACCCAAACACAAAAGAATTTACCTTCTTCTCAGCACCTCATGGAACCTTCTCCAAAATAGACCGTATAGTTGGTCACAAAGCAAGCCTCAACAGATACAAGAAGATTGAAATAATCCCTTGTATCTTGTCTGATCACTATGGAATAAAGCTGGACCTCAACACAACAGAAATAGCAAAAAGCCTACACACACATGGAAACTGAACAACTTGTTACTAAATGACAGCTGGGTCAGGGAAGAAATAAAGAAAGAAATTAAAGTCTTTCTGGAAATCGATGAAAATGAAGACACAACATACCCAAACTTGTGGGATACAATGAAAGCAGTGCTAAGAGGAAAGTTCATAGCAATAAGTGCCTTCAAAAGAAGAAATTCGAGAGAGCTCATTCAAGCACCCTAATGGCTCACTTAAAAACCCTAGAAAAAGAAGAAGCAGACACACCAAGAAGGAGTAGACCAGTTGGAAATAATCAAAATCAGGGCTGAAATCAATCAATTGGAAACAAATAAAACAATTCAAAGAATCAATGAAACCAAGAGCTGGTTCTTTGAGAAAATCAACAAGATCACCAAACCCTTAGCCAAGCTAACTAAAAGGCAGAGAGTCACCACCCAAATCAACAAAATCAGAAATGAAAAGGGGGACATAACTACAGACACTGAGGAAATCCAAACAATCATTAGGACTTACTTCAAAAGTCTATATGCCACAAAATTTGAAAATCTAAATGAAATGAACAATTTTCTTGATCGATTTGACTTACCAAAGCGGAACCAGGACCAGGTAAATCAACTAAATAGTCCTATATCAACCAAAGAAATAGAAGCGGTCATCAGAAGTCTCCCATCCAAAAAAAAGTCCAGGACCAGATGGCTTCAGCACAGAATTCTACCAGACCTTCAAAGAAGAGCTAACACCAATTCTCTTCAAACTATTCCACAAAATAGAAATAGAGGGAACACTACCAAACTCATTCTATGAAGCCACAGTCACCTTGCTACCTAAACCTCACAAGGACTCAACAAAGAAATAGAATTCCAGGCCAATCTCCCTTTTGAACATTGATGCAAAAATACTTAACAAAATACTTGCAAACCGAATCCAAGAACACATCAAAGATATTATCCATTATGACCAAGTAGGCTTCATCCCAGGTATGCAGGGGTGGTTCAATATACGGAAATCCATCAATGTGATCCACCATATTAACAAACTGAAAGAAAAAAACACGTGATAATCTCCCTAGATGCTGAAAAAGCATTTGACAAAATCCAACATCCATTCATGTTTAAAGTATTAGAGAGATCAGGGATACAAGGCATATAACTAAACATAGTAAAGGCGATATACAGCAAGCCTATAGCCAACATCAAACTCAATGGAGAGAAACTTAAAACAATCCCACTAAAATCAGGGACAAGGCAAGGCTGCCCACTTTCCCCATATCTCTTCAACATAGTGCTGGAAGTCCTTGCTAGAGCAATAAGACAGTTGAAGGAGATCAAGGGGATACAGATTGGAAAGGAAGAAGTTAAATTATCACTATTTGCAGATGATATGATAGTATACGTGAGTGACCCCAAAAACACCACCAGGGAACTCCTACAGCTGATAAACACCTTCAGCAAAGTGGCTGGATACAAAATTAACTCAAAAAAATTCAAAGTAGCACTCCTGTATACAAAAGACAAAAGGAATGAGAAAAAAATTAGGGAAACAACACCCTGCACAATAGCCACAAATGACATAAGGTACCTCAGAGTAACCCTAACCAAGGAAGTCAAAGACTTGTATGAAAAAAATTTCAAGTCTCTGAAGAAAGAATTAGGAGAAGATATGAGAAGATGGAAAGATCTCCCATGCTCATGGCTTGGCAGGATTAACATAGTAAAAATGGCCATTTTACCAAAAGCAATCTACAGATTCAATGCAATTCCCATCAAAGTACCAACACAATTTTTTACAGACCTGGAAAGAAAAATTCTCAACTTCATATGGATATGAATTTCTAAAACAATCCTCTACAATAAAAGATCTTCTGGAGGTATCTCCATCCCTGATCTTAAGTTGTACTATAGAGCAACAATTTTAAAAACTGCATGGTACTGGCATAGAAACAGAATGGTGGATCAATGGAACCGAACAGAGGACCCAGAAATAAACCCACACACTTATGGACACCTGATCTTTGACAAAGATGCCAAAACCACACAATGGAAAAAAAAAAGCGACTGCCTACAGATTGGGAAAGAATCTTCACCAACCCTTTATCTGACAGAGGACTCATATCCAGTATATATAAAGAAATAAAGAAGCTGAAAAGCAGCAAACCAAGTAATCCACTTAAAACATGGGGAACACAGCTAAACAGAGAATTCTCAACAGAGCAATATCGAATGGCAGAGAAGCACTTAAAGAAATGCTCAACCTCATTAGCCATTAGGGAAAGGCAAATCAAAACAACCCTGAGATTTCACCTTATACCCATGAGAATGGCCAAGATCAAAACCTCAAGTGACAACACATGCTGGAGAGGTTGTGGAGAAAGGGGACCCCTTCTCCACTGCTGGTGGGAATGTAAACTTGTACAACCACTCTGGAAAGCAATCTGGCGCTTTCTCAGACAACTAGGAATAGCGCTTCCTCAAGATCCAGCCATACCACTCCTAGGCATATATCCAAAAGAGGCTCAAGTACACAAAAAGGACATTTGCTCAACCATGTTTGTAGCAGCTTTATTTGTAATAGCCAGAAGCTGGAAACAACCCAGATGCCCCTCAACTGAAGAATGGATGCAGAAATTGTGGTACATCTATACAATGGAATACTACTCAGCAATGAAAAACAAGGAAATCATGAAATTTGTAGGTAAATGGTGGGACCTGGAAAGGATCATCCTGAGTGAGCTGTCCCAGAAGCAAAAAGACACACACGGTATATACTCACTCATATAGACATACAACGTAGGACAAACCCACCAAAATCTATGAATCTAAAGAAACCAAGCAAGAGAGAGGACCCTAACTAAAATGTTCAACCCCCACCTGAAAGGCAAAGAGGATGGACATCAGAAGAAGAAGAAAATAGGAAACAACCTAGAAACCTGCTACAGAGGGCCTCTGAAAGCCAGAAGAAGAAATCAGGAAACAAACTAGGAACATACCACAGAGGGCCTCTGAAAGCCTCTGCCCTGCAGACTATCAAAGCAGATGCTGAGCCTGATGGCCAACTCTCAGGCAGAGTGAATGGAATTTTATGTAAGAAGTAGGAAATAGTAAGAGCTGGAGAGGACAGGATCTCCACAAGGAGAGCAACAGAACAAGAAAATTTGAACAAAGGGAACTTCCCAGAGACTCATATTCCAACCAACGACTATTCATGGAGATAACCTAGAACCCCTGCACAGATGTAGCCCATGGCAGGTCAGTGTCCAAGTGGGTTACATAGTAATATGAAGAGGGACTGCCTCTGACATAATCTGATTGGCCTGCTCTTTGATCATCTCCCCCTGAGGGGGGATCAGCCCTACCAGGCCACGGAAGAGGACAATGCAGCCACTTTTGATGAGAACTGATAGACTAAGATCAGAAAGGAGAGGAGAACCTCCCCTATCAGTGGACTTGGGGAGGGGCATGCATGCAGAAATGGGAGGAAGGGTGGGATCAGGAGGGGAGGAGGGAGAGGCTTATGGGGGGATACAAAATTAATTAAGTGTAATTAATAATAATAATAATAAAGAGTAATAAAAAAGAAGTTAAACAGCAAAAAATCAAGTAATCCAATTAAAAAATGGGGTACAGAGCTAAACAGAGAATTCTCTGCAGAGGAATATCAAATAGCAGAGAAACATTTAAAGAAATGCTCAAAGTCTTTAGTCATCAGGGAAATGCAAATCAAAAGGACCTTGAGATTTCACCTTATACCCATTAGAAAGGCTAAGATCAAAAACTCAAGAGACAACACATGCTGGAGAGGTTGTGGAGAAAAGGGAACCCTCCTCCACTGCTGGTGGGAATGTAAACTTGTACAACCACTCTGGAAAGCAATCTGGCGCTTTCTCAGACAACTAGGAATAGCGCTTTCTCAAAATCCAGCTATACCACTCCTAGGTATATATCCAAAAGAGGCTCAAGTACACAAAAAGGACATTTGCTCAACCATGTTTGTAGCAGCCTTATTTGTAATTGCCAGAAGCTGGAAACAGCCCAAATGCCCCTCAGTGGAGGAATGGATGCAGAAGTTGTGGTATATCTACACAATGGAATATTACTCAGAAAAAAAAAAAAAAACAATCATGAAATTTGCAGGTAAATGGTGGAATCTGGAAAAGAGCATCCTGAGTGAGCTATCCCAGAAGCAGAAAGATGCACATGGTATATACTCACTCATATAGACATATAATATGGTATATGTATATGACATATACATATAATATAGTATTATATAGACATATATTACTAAAATCTGTACACCTAAAGAAATTAATCAACAGGGAGAACTCTTGCTAAAATGCTCAATTCCTATCCAGAAAGGCAAAGAGGCTGGACATCAGAAGAAGGAGAAAAGAGGGAACAAGTCAGGAGCCTGACACAGAGGACCTCTGAAAATCTCTGCCCTGCAGACTATCAATGTAGATACTGAGACTTACGGGCAACCTTTGGGCAGAGTGCAGGGAATCTTAGGAAAGAAGTGGGAAATAGTAAGATCTGGAGAGGACAGGAACTCCATAAGGAGAGCAACAGAACCAAAAAATCTGCACACAGGGGTCTTTCCTGAGACTGCTATTCCAACCAAGGACTATGCATGGAGATAACCTAAGACCCCTGCACACATGTAGCCTATGGCAGTTCAGTATTCAAGTGGGTTCCATTGTAATAGGAACAGGGATTGTCTCTGACATGAACTGATTGGCCTGCTCTTTAATTACCTCCCCCTGAGGGGGAAGCAGCATTACCAGACCCCAGAAGAAGGCAATACAGCCACTCCTGATGAGACCTAATTGACTAGGATCAGAAGGAAGGAAAAGAAGTCCTCCCCTATCAGTGGACTTGGGGAGGGGCACGCAGACAGAGGGTGGAGGAAGGGAAGGATTGGGATGGGAGGAGGGAAGGAACCACGAGGGGGATACAAAGTGAGTAAAGTGTAATTAATAAAGAAAAAAATAATAAAAAGTAATATGGATTTAGAATAAAGGATGAATTACTAAAACAAAACAACAAAAAAAAAATAACATACCTCAGCAACAAAGATATACCTTACCTCAGAATAAAGGGCTGGAAAAAGGTTTCCCAAGCAAACAGACCCAAGAAGCAAGCAAGTAGCTTGCTTCTTAATAACATCCTAATAGCTAATAAAATAGACTTTCATTCAAAATTAATTAAAAAATATGGGAAAAGACATTTCATTGTCATCAAAGGAAACATCCACCGAGAGGGCATTTTAATCCTGAATATCTATGCCCCAAATACAAGGGCACCCACACTTGTAAAAGAAATATTACTAAATCTTAAATCACACTTCAGTTTCCACACATCAGTTATAATGGAAGACTTCAAAACCCCACTCTCACCAATGGAAAGATCATCAAGACAGAAACTAAATAGTGATATAATGAAACTAACAGAAATCATGAATTAAATGGACTTAATAGATGTCTACAGAACTTTTCACCCAAACACAAAAGAATATACTTTCTTCTCAGAACCACAAGGAACCTTCTCCAAAATCAATGATTTCATTGGTCACAAAGCAAACCCTAACCGATACAAGAAAATTGAATCACCTTTTTTTTTTTTCATCAGACACCATGGATTAAAGATAGACCTCAACAATAACAGAAATAACAAAAGGCCTACACATTCATGGAAGCTAAATAATTTCCTGTTCAATAATCACTGGGTGAGAGTAGAAATAAAGAAACAAATTAAAGACTTCCTAAAATTCAGTGAAAATGAAGGCACAACTTACCCTGATTTATAGGACACAGTGCAGTCAGTGCTAAAAGGAAAGTTCATAGCTATAAGTGCCTTCATAAAGATATCATCCTAGCAACTTAACAGCTCACCTGTGAAGGAATTGAAGATAACAGGTCTAACTCCACTTTGTTTCTCAGACTCTTAAGTTGACTGTCCTTAGAGTGATTTGGCCCCACCTTCAGGTTCTAAGTAAAACCACCTGACCCTCTACCTCACAGGTTGTCATGAATACCACATAATGTGTTAATAGAGAACTATAATCAGGCCTCCACCCTGCAGGTTGTCATAAATACCAAGGAATGTATTAATGGGTCCTCCACCCAGCAGACTATCATACAGATATCTTGTGGTTTGACCAGGTGGCTTAGAACATTCACCTAAAGGTCACCTTGTTTGCTGATTCCCCCACCCCCAATTCCCACCCTACCTGGTAATGCCAAGGTTTGAAGATGCTCTTTCTAACCTGCTGCATCAGGGATGATTGACAGCCCAAGCTAAAGCTGGAATAAAGCCCTCTTGTGTTTGCATTGGATTTGTGTTCCTAGTGGTCTCTTGGGGGGGCTGTCTCCCAATCCAGGCATGACATTTGGAGATCCCCAGACCCCCAGGATCCCAACCCAGAGGATCTTGTATCAGACAGTAAGTGTCTCTGTGCAGTGTCTGTGTTTTTTGTTTACTGTCGGTTCTGAAAGGCCTTGAGGTATTGGTATAAGTGGCAAGATGTGGCTAAGAGTGGACATGCTCAAGAATCACAGCCATGGGGGTCAGGGAGACATTTCTGACCCTGAGGTGATTCAAGTAGAACCCATCCCTCAGTCAGTTTTTGGTGGACGCTCAGGTAGAGACCCACCATCAGGAGGTGGTTCAGGTAGAACCCATCTGTCAGTTGGAGAGATTTTCGGTGGATGTGGAATCCCACCATCTACTCTCCTCCCCCTGTCACTTTTGGATTCCAGGCAGGAGTCTGTGAATCCAAGCTTTTGGATATATTTCTGTTTCCAGTTGCCAAGCGGCTAGTTTGTCTGTTTGTCTATTTTGTTCCTTGTGTTTTCTTTGTATTGGACTGTGACCTATGCTATGGGACAGAGCGGCCCATTTCAAAGAAGTTAGGGTTAGGGCTCATAACATTTCAGTAGATATAAGGAAGGGAAATTTGACTACATACTGTAGCTCAGAATGGCCAACTTTTAAAGGAACCTTCCATCTTCCAACCATATTAACAGTAGAGGACAAAGCATTTCAGAAAGCACATGGACATCCTGATCAGGTCCCTTATGTTACAGTATGGAAGGACCTAATGTTAACCCACCTCCATGGGTTAAGCCTTTTCTCTCCCCTCCTGTTAACAGTTCTTCATCAACAGGAACAGTGCCAACACTGGTAACAGGTGAACGAGGGACTCCCAAGCCAACAGCTCTGTCTCCTTTGTATCCTGTCTTGCAGGATACCACCCCAGAAGATCTAATTTTTCCCCGACTGCCTTACAGGCACCATCCACCTGCACTGCAGGGAAATGAAACACAACCAGTGCCAGCACCTGCCCCACCACCAGCTCCAACTGCACTGATTCTGGGACCGGGAGAGGGACCCGCCACTGGGCACCAGGAGTGGGAGTAATGCTCCTCCTGAGGTTGAGGGAAAGGAGGCAAACTCTACTTTTCTTTCGCTTAGGGCAACAGGGTTTGCAGATCAGCACAAGAATCAACATCACCATTAAGGCCCTTTGCTACTGCTGACCTCTATAACTGGAGGACAAAAAAAAAAAAATGCTCCTTTTTCTGAAAACCCAAAACAACTTATTAACCTTTTAGATACTGTCTTGTTTACTCACCAACCCAGTTGGGATGATTTTTTTGAAGATTTATTTATTTTATGTATATATGAACACTGTTTTCATGCACAGCAGAAGAGGGAATCAGATTCCATTACAGATGATTGAAAGTCAGCATGTGGTTGCTGGGAATTGAACTCAGGACCTCTGGAAGAACAGCCAGTGTGCTTAACCTCTGAGCCATCTCTCGAGCCTCCCACTTGGAATGATTGTCAACAGCTTTTGCAGGTTCTTTTTACTACAGAAGAGAGGGAGCACATCCTTCTGGAGGCCTGAAAAAAATGTTCTGGGAGGATATAGGCATTCCCATCCAGAATCCAGCAACAATAGATCAGCCTGGATCTACAAACTGGATCCAGGAACTGGATCTACAACACAGAACTACAACACAGATGCAGGTAAGGAGCGTCTCCAGGTTTACATCCAGGCTCTGTTGGCAGGTCTCAAAGTGGCCACCAGATGGTCCACTAATTTGGCAAAGGTGTATGATGTCAGGCAGGAGCCTAATGAAAGCCCAGAGGCATTCTTAGAGAGGATCATGGAGACTTACAGACACTATACTCTTTATGATCCTGAACATTTTGACCAAAAATCATCAGTGGCCCTGGCTTTCATTAACCAGTCAGCTCCAGATATTAAGAGTTACAGAAACTGGAAAGTTTAGAGAAAACTCAAAGATCTAGTTGAGGTGGCAGAGAAGGTTTACAATAACAGAGATAGCCCAGAGGAGGAGGAGATTAAGGCAGAAAAGAGGCAGAATAGGGACTTGGCTAAAGTGCTCCTGGCCACAACAGCCGAGCCCGGAGAAAGAAAGCAGCAGCTCCAACAACTTGCTAATGGGAAAGACCCAGAGGAAACGCCAAATACCATTAGGTAAGAATCAATGTGCTTACTTTAAAGAGGAGGGCCACTGGGCAAGGAAAAGCCCAAAGAGGAGACCCAAGCCCAAAGTCATGTTTGCTGAAGGAAATAGCAATTGAAGGGGATGGGGTTGGATCCTCTCCCCAAACTCAGGGTAACCCTTAAGGTGGAGAGGAAACCTTTGGACTTTCTGGTGGATACAGGAACTCAACAGTCAGTACTCCAAAAGGTTGATAAGGCCCTCACCTCAAAAAAAAAAAAAAATCTCGGGTCCAAGGGGCCACAGGTGCCAAACAATAATCATGGACTACCCAAAGATCTGTAGACTTGGGAATGGGATGGGTAACCCATTCACTCATCATCATTCCAGAATGCCCTTACCCATTTTGGGGGAGGGACCTACTAACCAAAATGAAGGACCGGATACATTTTAGGCTAAAGGAGCCTGGCTACTAGATGATAAAGGAAGGCCTATTCAAGTCCTCGTGGTCAACTTGGCCTCCAAATCTGAGTACAAATTGTATGAGCAACCCCTTGCTCATAAGAGAAATAGGAATCATTGGTTGGAGGAATTCCCTCAGGCTTGGGATGAAACAGGGAGAATGGGACTGGCCAAACACCAGCCACTAGTGGAACTTAAGCCAGTGGTAGATCCAGCCTGGGTATGCTAATACCCAATGTTCCTAGAGGCAAAAAGGGGAATAACTCCTCATATCCAAAAATTACTCATACTTGGGATTCTCAGGCTGTTGTTGAATATTAATATTTACTATTGATTTATCTTTCAGTTAAACAGAGGTTATTCATAAACCATTTGTATACCCAACTCACCACATAGAGACTAGGATTTACTTAATTAACCTAGAGCACAATGCTGGGCAATAATTACTCCAGCCTAAACCTCCAAGCCTGTATAGTTTCCTCCCATTCAGAATTTCCAACTTTATACTTGCTTTTAGTCATATCTTAGGTCTGGTTCATTTCTCCTCATGGAAGTTCCCTCCTGCTGATCTCTGTTCTCCTACTCCTCTCACTCACTTCCTTCTCTTCCCCTCCAGACCAGGATGTGTCACCCTATTTTCTATATTGCTCAGCACTGTGGCTGGTTGTTTTGTTGACAATACAGAGAACAAATGGTGGCATCTTTACACAAATTTGAGACAGGTGATGCTTTAGAATAAACATCACAATGCAATGTCTGGATTGAAACTGGCTAGTGGGTTAGAGAAATCAGCAGTTGAATGAACAAGGATAAGTTGTGTACATTCCACAAAAACATACCAACATCAGGCCTTGCCTGAAATACTCCCTTGTTGCCTGTTAAAAAGCCTAACTCAAATGACTATCTGCCTGTCCAGGACTTGAAGGAAGTCAACCAGTGGGTGATGGATATTCACCCCACTGTACCAAATCCATATATTTTGCTGAGTCACCTACCACCAGAAAGAGACTGGTATACCATCCTAGACCTGAAGGACACCTCTTCAGCCTCCCTCTGGCACCCAAAATTCAGGAATACTTTGCTTTCGAATGGCACGATCCAGAGGCAGGCATCAACAGACAACTGACTTAGACGCGCATACCCGAAGGATTTAAGAACTCATCTACCATCTTCAATGAGGCCCTGCATAAGGACCTACGTGAGTAGTGGACTAACAACCCAGATGTTACCCTTCTCCAGTATGTAGATGACCTCTTGGTGGCAGGATAGCTGTCTGGAAGGGACCTGGAGGTTCTTACAAGTCCTAGGAGACCCAGGGTACTGAGCCTCAGCCAAAAAGGTGCAACTCCGCAGAACTGAAGTGTCCTACCTTGTCTATATCCTGAAAAGGGGACCACGCTGGCTCTCCCAAGGCCAGAAAAGAGACTGTTCTCTGCATTCTAGTCTCAAACAGTCATTGCCAGGTAAGAGAGTTCTTAGGGTCATCAGAATTTTGCAGACTCTGGATCCCAAGCTTTATAGAAATAGCTAAGCCCCTTTATGAAGTCACAAAAGACACTGAGAACTTTAGTTGGATCTCAGAACAAGAATGGGCTTTTGATAAGTTGAAGCAGGCCCTGCTGTCAGCACCAGCCTTAGGGTTGCCAGACATTACTAAGCCCTTTCACCTGTTCGTGGATGAATGAAAAAAGATTGATTGCCAACGGATTTCTTACTCAAACACTGGGGCCTTGAAGATGTATGGTAGCATACCTGTCCAATATCAACAACTCAGTACTCAGCTATCAGATCTCTAAGAAGCCCAAGACTGGCCTCCCTAGTTACCAGAAAGGGGGAGGAGGGTGTGAAGGAATTGAAGCTTAACAGGGCTAATTCCACTTTGTTTCTCAGACTCTACCTTAAGTTGACTGTCCTTAATATTTACTATTGATTTATCTTTCAGTTAAACAGAGGTTATTCATAAACCATTTGTATACCCACCTTCGGGTTCTGAAAAAAAACCACCAAGCACTCCACCCTGCAGGTTGTCATAAATACCACAGAATGTGTTAATAAATAACTATAATCACCTGCAGTTAATAGATAACTATATAACCCTGCAGGTTGTCATAAATACCAGTAGGGTATTAAAGCAGATGCTGAGACTCATACCCAAACTTTGGGCAGAGTGCAGGGAATCTTATGAAAGAAGGGGAAGATAGAAAGATCAAGGAGAGCAACAGAATCAAAAAATCTGAGCCCAGGGGTCTTTTCTGAGACTGATACTCCAGCCAAGTACCATGCATGGATATAACCTAGAACCCCTGCACAGATGTAGCCCATGGCAGCTCAGTCTCCAAGTGGGTTCCCTAGTAAGGGGAACAGGAACTGTCTCTGACATGAACTCAGTGACTGGCTCTTTGATCACCTCCCCTTGAGGGGGGTGGGAGAGCCTTACGTGGCCACAAAGGAAGACAATGCAGCCAGTCTTGATGAGACCTAATAGGCTAGGGTCAGAGGAAAGGAGAGGAGGACCTCCCCTATCAGTGGACTGGAGAAGGAGCATGAGAGGAGAAGAGGGAGGGAGAGCAGGTTTGAGAAGGGATGAGGGAGAGGGCTACAGTTGGGATACAAAGTGAATAAATTGTAATAAACAAAAAAAATTTAAAAATAAATAAAATAGCAACTTGAAAAAAAAATACCACAGAATGTGTTAATGGGTTCTCCACCCAGCAGGCTATTGTATAGATATCTTGTGTTTTGACCAGTTGGCTCAGAACAAAGCATAAAGGTTCCCTTGCTGCTGAACCTTCCAGACCCAGTCTTAACCTACTCGGCAATGCCAAGGCTTGGAATTCCCCAATTGTGATTTTTCCCTTTAAAAACACTGCCCTCCTAAGACTCAAAGCCGCTCTTTCTAACTTGCTGCATCAGGGACATGTGACTGCCCCAGCTTAAGTTTGAATAAAGTCCTTGTGTGTTTGCATCGGATTCATGTTCCTCGTGGTCTCTTCGGGGGTCTAGAGATCTAAGCATAACACCTGAAAGCTTTAGAGAAAAAGAAAAGCAAACACACCCAAGTGAAGTAGACAGTGGGGAATAATCAAACTCAAGACTGAAGTCAATAAATTAGAAATACAAAAAAATCAATGAAATCAAGAGTTGGTTCTTTGAGAAAATCAACACAGTATACAAAATCCTCACCAAACAAACTAAAAGATAAAGAGACAGTACCCAAATTAACAAAATCAGAAATAAAAAGAGGGACATAATAACAGACCCCAAGGAAGTCCAAAGTATCAATCATTAGGTCTTACTTCAAAAGCCTGTATTACACAAAATTAGAAAATCCAAAGGAAATGAACAATTTTTTTATAGATTTCACTTACCAAAGTTAAATAAAGATCAGGTAAACAGTTTAAACAGTTCTATACCCCCTAAGGAAATAGAAGCAGTCATCAAAAGTATTACAACCAAAAAAAGCCCAGGTCCAAATGCCCAGAATTCTACCAGCCTCTCAGAGAAGAGGTAACATCAATATTCTTCAACGATTCTACAAAATAGAAACAAAAGAAACATTAGCAAACTCATTCTATAAAGCCACAAAGACTCAACAATGGAAGAAAATTTCAGACCAATCTATCTTATGAACATTGATGCAAAATACTCAAGAAAATACTTACAAATTGAAACCAATAACACATTAAATATATCATCCACCATGACCAAGCAGCCTTCATCCCAGACATCAGGGATGGTTCAACACGCAAAAATCCATCAAAGCAATCTACCATTTAAATAAACCGAAAGAAAAAAAAATTACATAGTCATCTCATTAGATGCAGAAAAACCTTTGACAAAATCCAACACTCTTTCATGATAAGAGTCTTGAAAAATCAGGGATATAAGGTCCATGCCTAAACATAGTAAAGGCTAAATACAGCAAGCCAATAGCCAACATCAAACTAAACGCTAAACTCAAAGCAATTCCTCTAAAATCAGGTACAAGTCAAGGTTACCCACTCTCTCCATATCTCTTCAATATAGTACTAGAAGTTCTAGCTAGAGCAATAAGACAACTGAAAGAGATCAAAGGGATATACAAATCAGAAAGGAAGAAGTTAAGGTATCACTGTTTGTGGATGAAATGATAGTATACATAAGAGACCCCAAAAATTCCATGAGAGAACACCTACAGCTGATAAACACATTCAGCAAAATGGCTGGATACAAGATTAATTTTAAAAAAATAGCAGTAACGTTCCTTTATATGAATTATCAACAGCATGAGAAAGAAATTAGGGAAATTACACCATTCCTAATAGACATAAATAAGATAAAGTATCTGGGTGTAATTCTAAACAAGCAAGTCAAAGACCTGTATGATAAAAATTTCAAGTCTCTAAAGATATTAGAATATGGAAAGCTCTCCATGCTCACAAATCGGTGGGATTAAAATAGTAAAAATGACCATCTATAGATTCAATGCAATCCCCATCAAAATACCAACATAATTATTTAAAGACTTTGAAAGAACAATTCTAAGCTTCATATGGAAAAACAAAAACCCAGATTATCTTACACAATCCTATACAATAAAAGAACTTCTGGAAGTATCTCCATCCCTGACCTCAAGCTACACTACAGAGCAATAGTAATAAAAACTGCATAGTACTAGCATAGAAATAGACAGGTTGCTCAATGGAATCAAACCAGAGACCCAGAAATAAACCCACATAACTATGGAACCTGATTTTTGGCAAAGGAGCCAAAACCATACAATAGAAAAAAGACAGCATCTTCAACAAATGGTGCTGGTCTAACTGGATGTCAACAGGTAGAAAAGTGCAAGTAGATCCATATTTATTGCCTGGCAAAAAACTCAAGTGCAAGTGAATCAAAGACCTCAATATAACATCTGATACATTAAATCTGCTAGAGAAAATAGTGGGGAAGAGCTTTGAACTCTTAGGCACAGGAGACATGTTCTTAAACAGAATACTAATAACTCGGACTCTAAAACCTACGATTAATAAATTGGACCTCTTGAAACTTAAGTTCTTCTATAAGGCAAAAGACACTGTCTATAGAATGAAATGGCAGACTACAAACTGGGGAAAAAAATCTTCACCAGTGAATACATCTGACAAAAGGGCTAATATACAGAATATATATATATATATATATATATATATATATATATATTAAGTTATATATATATATATTAAGTTATATATATATATATATATAACTTAAGAAATTAAACACCAACAGACCAAATTATTCAATTAAAACATGGAGTACAGAGCTAAACAGAGAATTCTCAATAGAGGATCTCAAATGGCTGAGAAGCACTTAAGTGCTCATCATGGAAATGCAAACCAAAACAAGTGTGAGATACCATCTTACTCCTGTCAGAATGACTAAGAGCAAAAACTCAAGTGACAACCCATGCTGGCTCAGATTTAGAGAAAGGAAAACACTCCTCCATGGCTGGTGGGAGTACAAACTTTTACAACCATTTTGGAAATCAATCTGAAGCTTTCTCAGAATACTAGGAAGAGCCCTGCCTCAAGATCAAGCAATACCACTCCTGGCACACACCAAAAAGATGCTCCACCATAATAAATAAGGACATTTGCTCAACTATATTCAATGAAGCTTTATTTGTAACAGCCAGAAACTAGAAACAACCTAGACGTCCCTCAGCTGAAGAATGGATAAACTGTAGCACATTTACAAATGGAATACATTTCAGCCATTAAAAACAAAAACAAAATCATGAAATTTCCAGGCAAATGAATGGAACTAGAAAAGATGATTGTGAGTGAGGTAATCCAGGCCCAGAAAAACACACATGCTATGTACTCACTTATAAGCAGATTTTAATCATTTAGTACAGAATAGACATTCTACAATGCACAGTCCACAAGAAGGTAAGTAACCAAAAGGACCCAAAGGATGATGCATAAATCCCACTCAAAAGGGAAATAGAATAGACAGACATAGTAGTTGAAGAGTAGGAACAAGGTAGAAGAAGGAGGACAGAGAAAATAAGGGTGGAGGTCAGGTCTGGGAAGTGTGTGAGGGGGGAGGCTGAGGGCAGAAGACCTTCCGAGGAAAAAAGAAACAGTGCGTGGGGTCATCTCTGTGACAAGCTGAAGACCTAAGTCAGAATAGGCCTCTGGGGGAGATATGAGGGGAACACTAGCTGAAACTCCTGGTATCAGGAGCCATGGAGACTAAAGAGGACACCCTCTAACTAGACAAGACTCCTAGTGGACACAGGAGAACACCAACCCACTCACAAAAATGTCAGTCCAAAACTTTCCCTACCTACAATACCTGCACAGACAAAGACAGAACTTATAGAGCAGAGATTGAGAAAATGTCCAGCCAAGGCTTGGCCCAACCCTAAGACCCGCCCATGGAAGAAAGCCAACCACTAACACTATTAATGGTACTCTGCTAACACTCTGAGAGGATCCACCCAGCTATAGTTCAAAACAGATACTGAGACTCACAGGAAAACAATGGATGAATCATAGGGAACATGGTGGGAAAGCAGGGAGAAGAATAGAAAAACCTACAGGTGACAAGAGCTCTACAGGAAGACCAACAGAACCAACCAACCAGGACCCAGAGGAGTCTGTGGAATCTGAAGCACCAACCAGGAACTGTGCATAGACAGGACATAGGCCCTCTACATGTATGTAGCCGATGGGCAACTCAGACTTTATGTGGAGCCACTAGTAAGGGAAGCGGGGGCTATCTCTGACATGGACTCTGTTACCTGCTCCTTGATCACTTCCCCCTGAGGGGACTGCCTACCAGGCCACAGGGCAGGAAGAGAAAAGCAGTACTCATGAGACTAAATGAACTGGGGAGGGTAGGTAGATAGGTGGGTAGGGGTACAAGTTTGCACTCCCACCAGCAATGGAGGAGGGTTCCCCTTTCTCCACACCCTTGCCAGCATGTGATGTCACTTGAGTTTTTGATGTTAGCAGTTTTGACAGGAGTAAGATGGAATCTCAAAGTTGTTTTGACTTGCATTTCCCTAATGACTAAGGATGTTGAGCATTCAAGTGCTTCTCGGGCATTTGAGATTCCTCTGTTGAGAATTCTCTGTCTAGCTCTGCACCCCATTTTTTAATTGGATTGTCTGGTTTGTTGGAATAAGAATAGGGGAGGGAAGACACAGGAGGGAGGGTAGGACTGGGAAAGGAGAAGGGAGGGGCCTGTAATTGATATGCAAATTGAATAAATAAATACATTATAAAATAAAAATATGGACCTCAGTCTCTCACTTGTACTAAAATCAGTGCACAAAGAAGAAATAATAGGAAATATTTTTAAAATAAGACTGCAAATGCCCAGCAAGAAAAGATTATACAAAAGTAAAACAAAAGGGAGATGTATTATATTAAACTAAAGGCCCTCCACACTGGAAAGGAAGCAATAGAAGGAAGAGAAGATCTGTAGAATTGAACAAACAACTACAAACCATTCGTCTGACAAATGACATATACCCAGCATATATATTGAAACTCAGTAATAGGTTTAGGCAGTCATGCTGGAGAGACTTTATGCTGTCTCTTCTAACACTAATGGGAGACACAATCTCACAGCAAACTCTCTGATCCTCTGGCTCTTACAGTCTTCCCACACCCTCTTCCTCAATGTTCCCTGAGCCTTACGTGTTCTGTTGTATTGTAGATATATCCATTGGAGCTGGGCTCCACAACTCTACATTTTGCTTAGTATTGAGTTTGTATAGTGGTCTCTATCTCAAGGACAAGTTTCCTTGATAAGGGGTGAAAACTACACTTATCTGGGAGTGTAAGAACAAGTATTTAGATTGTTGTTATGGATTAAGCTGGTTTAGTAAAATACTAGCAATAAATTCTACAAGATCCAGTTACTCTAAGTAACTGGCTAGGTTTCCAGCACCAGGAATGTTTTCTTTCCTGTTGATCAGGCTGTAAGTCTAACTAGAGAGCTGTTGGTTGCTGCTAAGTTATGCATGCCACTAACAAACCCTGAGGTTTGTGCAGTTCTAGTCATTGCATTGTTATAGTTCATAGGTATTATAACTGGGCAGAACTATTGGCTGCCTCTGGTGATTGCTGGCACTGTAAAAGCCAGTCATTAGAAAGCAGACGTTCAGGTCAATTACAGCTAAGCATGAACTGAATAAGTATGATATTAGTAGACATGTCAAAGTGGACAGAGGAAAGTCCATGTTGCTTCAACATGCCACTGTACAGGCAGGTAAGGAATGCTGGGAGTGTGAGGGAAAAAAAATCTCCAGGGAATAACACACCAATTGCTTATCCAATACCAAATGGTCAGCCTCGAAAACATACATATGTGAAACATTATACAAACTGATCAGATTATGTTTATACCATATGTACATACATAGACATATGTCATAATAATTAATGAAAAACAGAGGCCATGAACTTAAAAGAGCACAGAACAGTATATGGGAGGGCTTTTCGGAAAGAAAAGGGTGCTGTAGCAACATTATAATCTCAAAATTTTTTTAAAAAATAACAAGCATTTCTCAAAATAAGAAATTCAAATGACCAAAAGTTTCATTTAAAAAAAGGGGAGGGAGATTTAACCTCATTAGCCCTTTGGAAGTATAATGTGAACCACAATGAGTTATTTGTTAGAAGGGCTAATACAAAATGTGTAGATATTAAAGGCCTACAAATAGCCACTGCTGAGAAGCGTGTGGAGAAAAAGGTGTTCCTAACTGTTGGTAAGAATGTAAGTTAATAGTGCAATTGTGGACAACAATATGGAGGTCCTTTAAAAAATTTCAAAATGGAAGTACCATAAGAATTAGCTATCCTTCTGACTATGCACCTTGAAATTATGTCTGAATATCAAACATTGTTGATCCATTTTGAACCTAATACATAAGTTAACTTACAAAGTTCATTTGGGCTCACATTCATGAAAATTTCAGGCCTGCTCAATTGGACCCAATTCTTTGGACCTATGGTGGTATATCAGGATAGAACAACAGAGTGAAGTAACTCCACTCACCGCATGGCCAAAAAGTAAGAGACAGGAAGAAAGGGCAGAGGTTCAACTGTGCCCTTAAAGTTGCAGCTCTACCTACATGGAGATTCTCCCTATCTCTAAAAAGGTCCCAGTAGCAGTGATGGGGAAGTTTTGATATGCAGATCTTCAAAAGACAGTTACGATCCAGACCACAACTTTCATTTGCAGCAAAATGGAATGAATTGCAGGTTATTATGTTAAGTAAAATAAGACAGAAAGATCACTAGCACCTATTCTCTTTCATATACAGATATTTTAAAGTTGATTGGAATATATAACAAAAATTACTAGAGTCAGAGAAAGAGAAAGGAAAGGAGAGATTGAAGGAGATTAGGTTAAATGTACCAAGACACAGCTAGAAATAACAAGTTCTCATATTCTACAGAATCGTGAAGCAATACTAGTTCACAATGACACACAATGTGGATCTAAGCACATGATAAAGAAAGGGAAACATTAATTACTGTGATTTAGTCACTACATAGTAAATCATTCCAGGCAGTTACCATGGTGCATCCCTGAAATCTCAACACTTAGGAAACTGCAGCAGAAGAATCAAAGGTTCCATCTGCGTCTACACAGAAAACTCAAGACAAGCATAGATTTAGCCTGTCTTCAAACAACTAAAAACTGTCCACATATATGTAACTAATAGAAATATAATATAATATAATAATTAATATATATAAGAAATACATATACATCATATATACATATGCATGTATTACTAACCCATTTAAGTACAGTTATTATGTGTCAATCAAAAGATTTTGAAATGTTTGAGAGGGGAAATGCTACAACTCTGTTGTGATCATTGACTGCAGTCTATTTCTATCCCGATACTGTTATATAGCTGTACAGATATAACATACTTGCTCCTCTATTTCTGCACAACACAATTTTTTAAATAATTAAAAATACTCAAAGATCCGCTTGCCTCTGCCTTCTAAATGCTGGAATTAAAGGCATGTGCCACTAAAAACCAATGTCCTTCAACTCTGTCCTCGTGCCCAGTGGTATACCACCACACTGGAGTTAATAAAAAATTTTTAACATAACGGAATCAATGAAAGACATTTGAGTATGTTTCTATAGTCACCTACCCAGCTTTTCATCAAAGGCCATTCCTCGGGTCAGTCACTTACTTCATTCCCGCTCCGCACTTAACCCTTTTTCTGCACACATGCTGCCGAAGGGCAGGGCAGAGGCTTAGTCCTCATATTGGGAGCCTGATGACGGTGTGTGCGGTGGAGGGGGAGGGCTGTTTCTAACACGGATTCTATTGCCTGTTTTGGATCACTTCTCCCTGGCAGGGCTGCCTTGCTGGGCCTTAGAGGATGAAGATATGCTCAGTCCTGATGTGACATGATCTCTTTTTCTGGGAGGAAGGGGAGAGGGGAAGGAGGAAGAAGGGAAAGTGGGGTGGAGGTGGAAAGAGGCAAGGGAAGGGACATCCTCGGGATGTAAAGTTAATAAACTAATATAAAATTAAAAAAAGAATTATGAGCTACAAAAAATAATTAAAAATATACTTTCCCTGAAAAACAAAACGGCAATTGCACAACTGTCAATGATTTAGTTGCTGGAAAGTACTTGCAAACACAGTATTTCATCTTATAGTTCATTGAACATGTACACATTTTCATATTGTGTTGATAAAATAACTAGCATATATTATTCACATTTTAGTTCCATAACTATCTTGAAAGCCTGGTGAGTCTGGCATCAATGAGAGAAGCTGAAACAGAATATTTAGAAAATAGGTAATAAATTTCATTTTTTTTTTCATTTTTTATTAACTAACTCAATTTACATCTTGGTCCTCCCAAGTTCCACTCTCTGGGTCCCACATCCCCCAATTGGGGAGCCCCCCTACCCAAACACCCCAGCTCATCTACTCATATGAGGACTGAGTTCATTTTCCTTCCCTGTGGCCTGGTAGGGCAGTCCCATCAGGGTAAAGCGATCAAAAAGCAGGCTAGTCCATGTCAGAGATATCCCCCACTCCCCTAACTATTAGGTCCACATGAAGTCTAAGATTCCCATCCTACTTATATGTAGGACCTAGGTCCAGACCATGCATTGTCCTTGGTTGGTGCTTCAGACACCATAGGCCTTTCTGGGCCTGGTTGATTGGCTCTGGTACTTTTCTTGTGTAGCTTTTGTCACTCTAGGTCCATTTATCTGCCCCACCCTTTTCCAGTAGACTCCCTATGCTTTGCCCAATGTTTGGCTGTGAGTCTCAGCTTCTGTTTTGAACTGTTGCTGGGTAGAGCCTCTAAGAGGACAACTCTGGTACTCTAAGTATACAAAATTCACAGTTCACTTTTAGCGACCTTTCTCATGTGTAAGCATGTGAAAGTGGCATGTACAGTGTGGACCTGTGTAATCCGGGGTGAACCAGCCTTCACTACATAAACAGAGGTGCCTAGTAAGTACTAGAGAAATGAATTGCTAAATCATAATACATCCATTTGATAAAAATTAAGTAACCATTAAAGATATGCCTAGTGTGGTTTTAGTGACTTAAAGAAAACATTTTTTGTTGCAATGTTAAGTCAAAAAAAATATAGGTTACCATCATACTATGAGACTGGTTTCCTCTAGAAGACACTTCCTGTCCCGTGGCCACACAAGTTGTATAGGCCACTGTGATCTGAAGACAATATCATAGCTCTTTCTTCATGCAGAGACAAAGGCGCATTCAGAGATATTGGCTGGGTTGAGGCAACGTCTTTGTCAGTGTTGTGGACTCCTGCACAGGTTATGGTGTCAGTTTGAAACATGGAGCCACAGTGGCTCAGCACTCTGTTTTAACTGCAGACACTACTTGGTGGTGGGCTCTCTAATCTTAGTTTTAGCCCTTCAATAATCCTAGCTTCAGTTTTTATATAGTTTAAGTGGGCTCTCAATAATAAGTGTGCCAATTATTAGAATAAAATCCAATAATTAATTAAATTGCATCTTAGTACTTGGCATACTATAAAGGCACTAGATTTGCTATTTGTATTCATGCTGGGAAGATTTCCCAGGTGAAATAAACCATATGCACTAATGTATTCCATTAATTAATTAAGACTAAATTAATTAATAGTTAATGGGAGTCATCCTTGGTGTGGAATGCTAACTACTTCGTAACATAGTACAATATGCTCCTTTTCTGGTAAATTCGCTATTGTAATGGTCACTACCTTCAGGAACAACAGGGTAGAGGATGGAATTAAAGAATGTATTTGATGTACATATGTAGTACACATTTAAGAAGCAATACAGCGATTGCCTTTTAAAATGAAGAGAATGGGGCCTTTGGGTGGCGCAGAGGATAAGGGTGATTGTTCCCAAATACAAAGACATGACTTCAATCTCTGGCAGCCACATATTGGAAGAAAAGAACTAAGTCCTCCTGCTTGCCATGTGACCTCTGTATACATACTGTGGTGTGCATGTGTGCATACAAACAAAAACACACATGTGCATGAGCCCTGAAGAAATGCAAGAAGTTTTAAGTATAAGAACAACGGGTATATGTGTAACCTCTACCGGCCATGCATGATTTTGTTGAACGACCCTCCATCACTTAGCCTCCTGACTCTGACCGATTGCTTACTATGAGTAAAACGGTGCAGGTGCAGCATAAATCTGAACATTGTGAACTGCAGGGGGCATCATGGTAAGAGTGTGTGCTAAGCCAAGTCTTCCTCTGTGCTTTGCAGGAAATCTTTCTTCTCTAAGTGCACAGAGCCTCGGGTTTTCTGCACTGTTGCTCCGCAGAAAGCATCATTTCTGTCTAAGGGAGAGAAACAGAGTTTTAGAGAAGAGCGACAGCAGCTCTGGGAGTTTCAAAAGGGAAAATGTGACTTGGGTAATTTGATAGTGATTTCTTTTCAAATTTTGGAGAAAAGAGTAACTAAAACAGCAGAGTTTTCTAATTTGTATTTCACTTAAAATGCCACTGGGTGTTTCCTGAAATGCTAACGACAAAATTAACTCAGTGTGATGTGAGAGAGAATCTACTGGAAGGCTTGCACAGGAAGTCCCCGCCAGTGAAATTATCCCCGCTGAACCCTTCAGAATGGAAGAGTCATGCAGGCAATCTTGAAGTCAAAGTGGACCACAGGGGACTGTAACTGGGAGCAGTGGGATTTGCAAAACATTACCAACCACGTGAGCAGAGGGAAAGGCCTATTGTGAAGATGTAAAAAGTGTGAATAGAAAACGAGTTTGCCACTTAACTGCTGCCAGCTCTGTGATGATTCATGGAGCACCAGAATATTTTCTTCCATGTGTGTACACACAGAGATAGTCATATACATACACACAAATACACACATGCACACAAGCATATACATACAATCACATACACACAAGCTTACATATATACTGATGTAGACGTGCACACACTCACATAGGCACACAGTCACATACACATGCAAAACACACCTACATATACACAGATTCACATATACATACTCATATAGAAACAGTGTCAAACACACATGCACACATGCGTAAAAACACATGTGCACACATACACAATCACACTCATGTATGCACACAAACACATGTAAACACATACTAATATGGATACACAGTCTCATACACACATGCACACATACATTTATACACATATATTCACTCAGTCACACAGACACTTACACACACACACACACAAACACACTCGTACATCTGTCTATGCACAGGAAGTTCTCAAGGAAGTTATTGTATAACAGTTTCCCCCATATTGAAACATTCCATCCTGTAGGGAAACTTTTTTTTCTTTCCTTCTTTTACCATTTATTTATTTATTTATTTATTTTACAATTTATTCATTTTTATATCCCGATTGTAGACCCCTCCTTCATCTCCTCCCATTCCCACCCTCCCTCCGTCTTTTCCCCCTATCCCCTTCCCCTAGTCCACTGAAAGGGACAATTCTCTTCCTCTGCCATCTGCCCCTACCTTATCAACTCTCATCAGGACTGGCTGGATCCTCTTCCTCTGTGGCCTGGCAAGGTCAAATCACCAGGAGGAAGTGATCAAAGAGCAGGCAACCGAGTTCATGACAGAGATAGCCTCTGCTCCCCTTACTAGGACACCCACACGGAGACCAAGATGCCTATGGGCTGCATCTGAGCAGGGGGTCTAGGTCCTCTACATGCATGGTCGTCCGTTGGTGCATCATTCTCTGCAGGACCACCTGGTTTGGGTTTTTTAGCTTTGTTTGTCACCTTGTGGGGTTCCTGTCCCCTCCAGGTCCTTCGATCCCCCCTCTTCTTCCATAAGACTCTGTGCTCTGCCCAAAGCAGGAAAACTCGTAAATCAGGAAGGAAAACAACTCAAATGAGCTTCAGAAAGTCTCTGCAACTGACCAGATTCACTACGAATCTGGTATTCTTCCCTGCCAGAGTAAGCAATAAAGCTGTGAATCCCTTTCAGAAGAGCAGAGCCAAGGTGCAAAGAAAACTGAGATTAGACCAGCTGCCTGGAAGAAGCAGAAACCATCTCAGCTGCCCAGAAGAGGCTTAGACTAACCGAGGGACCTGGAATGGATACTCTCCAACCTGCTGAACTCCCTGCAGGCTATGCGTTGTGCTCTGGTTTCCCAGAGTTTTGAGCTGTTTGACACACATTCTGTGGTATGCTTTAATGATGCATTTGTCTTTGTGTTGGATCAGCTTCAGCAGGTCAGTGTAGACTGAGGAGCTGTGCATAGAGATGGCTACTGGGAATCAGTGCTGTGTAACTGGCAACGGGGCCAGTACTGCTTATAACTGGTAAAGAATCTGAACTCTGAACTCTGCAGGCCAGCAAGAAGAAAAAAGAGAAGAGGGAAGAAACACACACATACACACAACACACAACACACAAACGCTAGATGGATGAATCAAGACAAGCTTCAATGAGCAAGTTCTAACAAGCTTCAACTGTTTCACACACACACACACATATATATAATATACATATATACACAAAAATTCACATATATACACATTATACATATATGCATACATATATACACATTTACACAATGGATGGATAGAGCAAAGCTATAATGGTTCTAACCATTTTACATACATGCACACACACATATGTTAGGTGGATGGAACAAACTCAAAAAAACGAGCTCCAAACATTTTTACATATATGCATATATACACATATATACATTTTATGGATGGAGCAAAACTCCAACAGCGCCACTGATTTTATTTTTTTCTCCCACAGCTTTCAAGCAATGTGGTTACATTCTATTTTTCTTTAAGTGAACAATTACAATGAGTGTATGTAAGAAAAACATGTTCCCCAGTACCCTCACATGATCAAATGTGTTACATATTATGGGTGAAAAACAAATTATTCCCAAGAACCCACATGTATTTCTAACTAAATAACTTGTTTTAGATTAGCAAAGTGTAATAAAACAAGGTCATTTTTTCACCAATTTCTTTTTACTGGCACACTGCAATTTGTGGTTACAAAGAGAGAATCAATTAATTTAAAAAGTAATCTTAAAAAATCTTAAAAGAACCACAAATCTAAACTTTTATATAAAAAATAATCAGCTATTTCTACTTTAAATCCACAAGGTGCACATTTTCTCATTAAAATTTTAAATAATTCCAGGAAGCTAAGGGCAAAATGGGTACAAGAAATTAACCATCACCAGCCCAGTTTCACCAAGAGCATCACCTCAGCCAGTGCTAGTTGGGGTACTGTTCTTGCTCCCTAACCTCAAAAAGTCCCCAGCTCAACTAATGAGAGTGTTTTTTTCTCTACCTCGCTCGGCCCCCCATACAGATGTACCCCATGGGCAGCTCAGACTCCATGTGGGTCCCCTAGAAAGGGGAGCAGAGACTGTCTCTCACAAGGACTTTGTTGCCTGCTTTCTGATCACTCCCTGCTGATCAGAAGAAGTAGGTGCTCAGCATGATGCAACTTAATGAGCTGAGGTGGGTTGATTGGGGTGGCTTATCTTATTCCTTATCTGAGGAATAGGGGAGGAGGAAGGAAGAATTGGGAGGGAGGGTGGGACCCAGAGGAGAGGAGGGGGCTATGATTGGGATGTAAAGTGAACAAATAAATAAATAAATAAATAAATATTTAAATATTTAAAAAAAACAGCAAGTCTGCCCTAAACCCCAAGTCTTAAAATAAAAGAGAGAGTATGTGTACTTTTCTGAACTTCAGATTTTCTATATCAGAGCCACTAACAAAAACATCTTAACCTATCTTTCTGAAACCAGGGCTGCAGAGGTAGCTCAGAGGTTAAGAGCACTGGCTGTTCTTCCAAAAGTCCTGAGTTCAATTCCCAGCAACCACATGGTGGCTCACAAATATCTTTAATGAGATCTGGTGCCCTCTTCTGGTTTGCAGACACACATGCAGGCAGAATGCTGTATAAATAAATAAAAAATTTTAAAAAAAGCCTTTCTGAAACTATTTAAATCAAATCAGAAATTCTGTAAAATCATTAATTCACCCAAACAGTATTTTTATTTTTATGAGAGTTCATCTTCATATTAATTTGCAGGAAAATTGCCCAAATGAGTGAGCAGTCACCCAGAAAACAATCATATCAGACTACAGACAGTGAGGGTCTCCCCATGCCAATCACAACATGCCAGATACAAGGAAGAGCAGTGACAAACATGAGAAAGCAATGCAGAAATGAAGCCCCTGGGGCCATGCCTCCCCAGGGTACACTCATTGCAGACATACAGAACAGTGGGCCATCTCCAGGAAGTTCTCCAGCCCGCTGCAGCTTCTCCGGCATGGTGTCTGCCATCTTTGAGTCAGTTCTACTCTTGTAAGTTGCACCTCACCCATATTCCATTAAGAAACCCCCAAACTCACTGGTTCACCAAGTTGGTGCTATTCACCCACACTTTGGTATGTTGTGAGTTCCTTACCTGTAGTAGAGTAGGCATGTGTGTTGTGTCTCCCCAAGAAATGTTGTCACACAACAGAGGAAAGGGTATATGTAGAGTAACAGGCCAGTGGCCTGACCCCACACTCTCAGGCATGTTAAAGGCCAAACAATATTTCAGTTAACCATCAAGCAGTGCTTCTGGTTGTGGTAGCTCATTGCACATGCTCCAAAGACCCTACAAAATCCTGTGCATCCACTCTGTCCTCTGCTCTTTTAGCCTATTCAGAGGCAGCTGCTATTCTGTTCTTCTCCTCAATACATCTTTTGTGCGAGGTTTGTAGTGTGGTGCAACTTTGTGGTATGGGTTGGCTCCTGATTGCCAAGATAGCCTTGTGGGAGAAAACCCCGTTCAAAGAGTCCCAACATTTGTTGATCTCTGTATCACTAAAATGAAGAAATCAGAAGCTGACTAGGTCTATGGTCGTGAAAATAATGTCTATAGTTTTTAAAGCATTTTCCAAATGCTATCACATTGTTACTGACTGTGGCTATGTGTTAGAAAGAGATAATGTTTCGTTTAAATTAGGAAACAGAATTACAAGGCAGGTGTGGTTTGAATGTAAAATGCCCTCCACAGGCTCATATGCTTGGCTACCTGTTCCCCGGCTCAATGCACTGTCAGGAGAGGTTGCTACACCTTGGAGAGGAGGAGCCTTGCTAAAGTGAGTGACTCACTGAGGGGTTACCTCTAGGATGCATAGCCCATTCCCAACCCCTGTTTGCTCTCTGCGTCCTGACTGAGTTTACAAGGTGGCCTCTCACTCCTCACTCCTTATAACTTCCTCACCATGATAGTGTGATCCCTGCTGAGTCACACTATGAACCAAAGTAAACCCTTGTGGAAGCTGTGTCCTAGAGATCATGTCACAGCAAGCAGAAAGTAACAAGCACAGTAGGAGAAGACAGGATTAAAGGCTCAGCCAGTAACCCGGTAAAGTATAAGCAGCACATTTCTTTCCTCAGCTGACATGAGCTGCACACTGTTGTGGCAGATCTTTCCTTCTCCTGAACCCCAGGGACTGCAAATCCTCAAGAAAAACCACATCTGAGGACAGAACCCCTTAATAAAGCTGTATAGTACTGATCCCTAGAGGCTCACAGACCTACCCTCGCCACTCCTCTTAGGCTTGGGCAAGGCTAACGTGGCTGTGCACCCTGATTTTAAGCATGGGAACCATCAGCTTCAGGTGCCGACTGACAGACTAAAACCCTGGTAGAATCCACTTAAAGGAAAACTTTAATCCAGCTTACAGTCCCTGAAAGACATGGCTCTCAATGATGGGGCAGAAAACACACACGCTGACAGAGCCAGAAGGCTGACTGACCACATTGTGTCTACACTTAGGAAGTCGATAGTGAGAAGGAAGTAGGGCCTGGCCCTAAAGCTGGCAGTGAACGCCCATGGACACACAGCAAGCGCCCACCCCTAAGGGTTCTGAAGTCTTCTCAGACAGCACCACCCAGTAAGGACATCTCACGTTCAAACTATGACACTTGGGGTGGTGGGGCAACGAATGGCAGGACAATTACTAATAAAACTGACCTGGAAGTATTCAGGAACAATGTGGCCAACGTGGGCATGTTCTCATGGCCACCAGGGTTCAACAGTGAGGAACCTAGGGGTCCTCAAGATTTTTCTCAGATTCATTTTACATAACAGAAAACGGAAAGTCAAAAAGCAGTCCCTTGTGAAATAATCCAGTGTCACTGTCTGCTCTTTCTTTCCACAGATTTCCTTCTGACAGCTGGTCCTCACGGGATGTCACACCTTGTCTAGGAAACGACAGCCAATGCTCTCACCAGAGGTAGGGGAGAGTGGAGCCCATGTGAACTAACATGTCTAAACCTTTGTTTCTTCTGCCTCGCTCATGGACTTACAAGGATTGTAATGGATTGTCTTTACTACAATTATTTTTATATTGTGTGTTCTTTATGTATTTTTGATATTAGACTCATCTAATATAAAATTCCTGGGGATGCTTTCTACTGTTTTACAGATTTTTCACCACAAAGTCTTAATTAGATCTTTAAGAAATAAGACACTTTATGTTTAATGAAATTTAATTTATTTTTCATTTTATTGCTTTTACTTCAGGGTTGTTTTTTTTTTTCAGGGTTGTTTTTTAAAAGAATCAATTTCTGCTTTTTTCATTTTTTTATTTTATTTTTCTTTCATACATTGCATCCTGACTGTGCTTTCTCTTCCTCCACTATTCCCAGCTCCCTAACTACCCCCTTCTTCAGATTCACTCCTCCTCCATTTTTCTTCAAACAAACAAACAAATAAACAAACAAACAAAACCTAGCATGCCTCTTCCCAGGGATATCAACCAAATGTGGCATAACAAGTTACAATAAGACTAGGTACAAACCTTCATACCACAGCTGGACTAGGCAACCCAGTAGGAGGAAAAGTCCGAAGAGCAGCAAACTTTACAAACACTTTTGAGCATGTCATACATGAATACTGTATTTACATCATTACCCTCTCCTCTTTCTAACTCCTCCCATGTGCCCCCAATCCCTTTCAAATCCGCAATCCTGTCTCCCTTAATTATTTAATATCTATTGTTATGCATGTGTGCATGTGTGTGCTTGTATGTGCATGTATGCAAGTAAGAGTATGTGGGGTGTGTGTGTGTGTGTGTGTGTGTGTGTGTGTGTGTTTCTCTTTCCACAGATATTAACTAACAGCAAATCTTCTTCTAGAGGTAGAGCCCTGTGAAATCTTCTCCTTCCTCATTGGCCAGCTGGTGTCACTGTGACGCTCAAGCTTAGGTGATCACATTGTAGAACACACCATTTGAAATCAAAGGTCCTAACCTACTGACTCTTCCAGTTCTTCCACACCCCTTTCTCAATGTTCCGCAAGCCGTACATGTGTGGTTGTGTTGTAGTTGTATTAGCTAGAGATGAGAACCCCACAGCTTCTTTCTGCATTTTGGCTAGCGGTGGCTTTCTGTAAGGTTGTCTGTCTGATGCACAAAGATGCTTTTTTTAGTGCGTGGTGGGAACTACACTTTCCTATGTGTAAAAGTATGAAAATTAATAACAGTTAGAAATTATGTTGACTCAGGAAACTGAGAATAATAGATTGTTCCTATGTCCTATGACCTCACCATCATCAATAGTGGTCTAGGTTTACAGTTCCAGTCATAAATTCCCCACTAACTAAGTATAGCTTAGGTCCAGTTAGAGTTGTTGGCTAGCCCCAGGACATGAGTATCACTATTGCATGCTTGGGGTTATCTTATCAAGTTGATCATTGTCAATCATTTAAAACTTAGGACTATTGATTGCTCTTATCTCTTGGCTTCTTGCATAATACCTTCCATTACTATGAGAGCTAGTTCTTGGAAAGAGGCTTCCAGGTCAGTTCAACCTCAATTTCTCAAAGTGCTATATCTGGAATGTGTCACTTATTTAGCAGTGGGACAGTTCATGCCACCTGGAAAGTATAACTCCAGGGCATCTGATGCCCTCTCCTACTCTTGCCAAGTACCTTCATCTATATAGAGTATGAATACATGCATGCAAACACACAAAATATACATAAACACATATATACATACATACATTCCTAATAAAAATAAAAAAACAAATAGAAAGACAAATGAGCACACAAGGAAAAGCTTTTCTTCCCTTCTCCTACTTTGTGCTAACAGTTATTGTGTTCAGTTACTTGAAAATGGCCTTTTCTTACATTATCAGTCTTCATGAAATCCTTATGGAAGTGACAGTTGCAACCAAGCATTTAAAAATACTGAAAATGCCAGCCGTCGTGCTCAACATCCCATCTCTGTCATTAGGACTCCTTTGCCAGCTGCTTCTTGCAATCCTTCTTAACTTTTAAGTGAATGGCTATGTTTTAAGATGAGAGAACAGTGGGTAATAATTCAAGTTCAGCTCCATTTTTCTCTGGGGTTAAGCAATAGCGTTCTTACCACAGACTCATAGGCAGACCCAGTGAGCACAAATGTACCTGCCATTTCTAATGAAACACATGTTTATCTTTACACACTGGAGCTTGGCAAACCTCATCTTCGGAGAAACGTTTATCTGAGTTTCTGTTCAAAGAAGACGCTCATGTAGCTTTGTCACAGCAAGCGCGCTCTTCTCGGGATCCCCTGAACCTTGCAGGATTTAAAGCGCATGTGATGTTTTGCAAACACTGCTTGGCTCAGAGAGGATTCGATGACAGGACAGAGTGGAATAGCAACCTACTCAAGATGAAGAAGTGACCTTGGCTATAGCAAAAGAACACACAGAATGTTTGAAACTCAACCAGTTCCAAACTATGAAAGAAGGAATAATTTCTTCTGGAATTAAACCACTGATAAGATGCTAGGAAAGAGACAGGCGACAAAAAGTCAGGACGCAAAACAACATTAAGAATTATATTGTTGAAAAGATGCCTCAGAGGCTAGAGGTACTGGCAGCTTTTGCAGAGGTCCTGAGTTCAATTCCCAGCAAATACATGGTGGCCCATATCTATAATGAGATCTGGTGCCCTCTTCTGGCGTGCAGGTGTACATGCAGGCAGAACACTCCACACAATATATAAATCGTTAAAAAGAAAATGAGGGTTCTGGCTACTACTAAATAAAGCTGACAAGAAGAGGTTTGATTCCACCCCACCTTGTTTACTAAGACAACAGTTTACTAAAGCGTGGAGTTAAAGATGAGATATTGGCCAGGAAACAACCCAGATGTCCATCAACGGAGGAATGGGTACAGAAATTGTGGTATTTTTACACAATGGAACACTACTCAGCAATCAAAAAGGAGGAAATCATGAAATTTGCAGGCAAATGGTGGGATCTAGAAAAGATCATTCTGAGTGAAATATCCCAGAAGGAGAAAGACAAACATGGGATATACTCGCTTATATAGACCTATAAGATATGATAAATATAATGAAATATATACACCTAAAAAAGATAATCAATTGAGCGGACATGGGGTAAGATGATCAATCCTCGTTTAGAAAGACAGATGGGATGTGCATTGAACGTATGACAGGAGTCTACCGCAGAAGGCATCTGAAAGACTCTACCTAGCAGTGTTTCAAAGCAGATACTAAGACTCATAACCAAACCCTCGGCAGACTGCAGGGAATCATATGAAAGAAGGGGAGTTAGTATGATATGGAAAGGATAGGAGCTCTACAAGGACCAAATATATCTGGGCACAGGGTCTTTTCTGAGACTGACACTCAACCAAGGACCATCTATGGATATAACCTAGAACTTCTGCTCGGATGTGGCCTGTGGTAGCTCAGTAACCAAGTAGTTTTCCAAAGTAAGGGGAACAAGGACTATTTCTAACAGGAACTCAATGACTGGCTCTTTGGCCTCCCCACCCCCCTTCAGGGGAGGAGTAGTCCTGTTAGGCCACAGAGGAGGACTTTGCAGCCAGCCCTGAAGATACCTGATAAAACAGGGTCAAATGAAAGTGGAGGAGGTCCTCCCCTACCAGTGGACTTGGAAAGGGGCAGGGAGGAGACCAGGGCGGGAGTGTGGGGTTGGGGAGAGAATGAGGGAGTGGGATACAGCTGGGACACAGAGTTAACAAAATTTAACTAATAAGAAAAATAAAATTAAAAAAAAAGATGGGATATTGGGAGAAGGGTCAGAAATAAAGGCCGACTGTATGCCAGCCTTGTCTCACAGGGTCAGTAACTTTTTCAATGAATAATTTTGAACATTTGCTAGATACTATCATTCTTTTTGTAAAAATGTTATGCTGTGTGTATACACAACCATTTACAGGTCAGAGGACAACTGATGGGATTTAGTTCTCTCCTTCCACCGGGTGTGTATCATGGAGATTGAACTCAGATCGTCAGGTTTGGTAGCAAGTGCCTTTGCCCACTGAACCTTCCTGCGAGCCTTAGGAGCCATTACTATCATCAGTAGTTGGAGAGAAATGATGAAGTAGAGAAAAGGATCCTTCTTTGTTCATTTCATATTGAGATGGGAGGGAGCAAAGGGAACCTACACAAATAAAAATATATCTGAATTAACTACTACCTTGAGAAATAGAATAAAAATGAAGACTATGCTGGAGTTATAATCAAATGATTGCACAATCTGATTTTTTTACTTAAAAGGCAAATATTGCTGTTGCTGGAGAATATGTTATAGACCGACTGTGAGACCAGTTATGATGACAGTCGAGAATACACGCTGAACTGAGCTGCAGTTTGTCAGTGTAATGTATGTTTAGTACATTGTGTAGAGATGCAACTGTATGTGTGTTGAAAGATAAAAAAGCACGGGACTTAGTATCATTAACTAAACAAAGGATGAGGAAGGAGGAGATAAGTTTTTAAATTTGTAAGTGGGATGGGTGGCAGGGCATGAAAATGGAAATGACTGATTAAGTGAATTTCTAGGGTAGTGGAATCTACTTTTTTTTTTAAAAGTGGAGTTTTCCTCACCTACAAATTTTAAACAGACAAAGTAGAATTCAGTCATAATAACCAAGCCCTTTTTATTTTATTCCCAGAAGTTAGGAAATAAGTTTGGTAGACTGTTAAGTAATATGGAATGAGTATTTCTAAGCCTGGGTTCTCAAGCAAGAAAAGCCTGCATCAGCATCTCCACTAGAAGACAGGCATTGATTACACAGTTTCCCTTGGACAAGATGACCCATGGGGTTAAAACTCTGCAGTGTGTGGAGAAAAGCCAATGTTGAAGCTTCATGCCACTATCAGCCTTCCCATATGAAGAGGGTCATTATGACCTTGTTACATTATACTCTCCATTTCCTTCCCCCTGACTAATATAATTGCAAATGAAGCCACATTTTCATAGAATTGCTTTAAATTTCTTCTGGTCAAATAAGGCGAATCTCAGCAACTTAAGTTAGTTTAGCATCCCTTGGCAAGTTGTAAGAACACTTAATGAAAAAAACATGGAGCTTTCTTTCCAATTACTGAAGCATCCTTAATGATCTGAAGATTAGCTGTAGATCAGAATCATAATCGAGAGAGGAAAAAAAATGAGATTGCATTGGAATTCTCTCAAATTTAACCTGAGATGACTTTTTTAAAAAAATGCAAGCTCAGGATGATTCACTTTAAGTAGAAAAAAAGAGTGCTGCAATTATCAGTTAAAAGCACACGGAGCAATTATGAGGAAATGACCTGAGGAGAAAATAGAGGGAATTCTCACTAAGTATGAGTCAGCAAAATGGCCATCATGTTGAAGCACAGCTCCTAAAGACTGGACTAAGACAGAACTATGAGAAGGGAAGTTAATAAAGATGGATCATTCAGCTTGAACCCTTGGAATCTGAGGCACAGCACTTTCCAGAGAAAAAACAAGGGCAATTTTATGTAACCAATGTTAAAGTAAAAAGACATGGGCTGGTCCAGATTCATTCATAATGAGCAACAAAACTTGTCAATTCACTTAATTTCTATAAACACAAGATGGTTGTCTATAAAATATGTGCTATTCTCTACCGGCCTTCTATGCTCTCGCCCTTGCTCTCCTCAGGTCTGATCTCATTCTCTTAACCCTCTGTGGCCCCTCTCCTACCTTGTTCTTCCTCTTCGCCCATTACCTCTGTCTACTCTATCTCTTTTTCCCAATGAGATTTACACATCCTCCCTTGAGTCCTCCTTATTACTTCTCTTTGGGTCTGTTCCTCTTAGAGTCTGTATCCTGTACTATATGGCTGACATCCATTTATATGTGAGTACATACCATGTGTGTCTTTCTGGGTCTGGGTTACCTCACTCAAGAGGATGTTTTCTAGTTCTATCCATTTGGCTATAAGTTTCATGATTTGATTGTTTTTAATAGCTGAGTGGTATTCCATTGTGTAAATGTACCACAGTTTCTGTATCCATTCTTTGGTTGAGGGACATCTAGGTTGTTTCCAGAATCTGGCTATTGTGAATGAAGCTGCTGTGAACACAGTGAGCAAGTGTCCTTGTTGGATAGTGGAACATCTTTTGGGTATATGCCCAGAAGTATAGCTGGGTCTTGAGGTAAAGCTATTTTCAGTTTTCTGAGAAAACACCAGATTGATTTCCAAAGTGGTTGTACAAGTTTACACTCCCACAAGCAATGGAGAAGGGTTCTCCTTTCTCCACACCCTGCCAGCATATACTGTCACTTGATATTTTGATCTGAGCATTCTGACTCCTGTGAGATGGAATCTAAGAGTCTTTTATTTGCATTTCCCCAGTGACTAAGGAAGTTGAGCATTACTTTAAATACTTCTCAGTCAATCGAGATTCCTCTATTGAGAATTCTGTTTAGTTCTGTGCCCCATTTTTTAATTGGGTTATTTTGTTTATTGGTATTTGATTTCTTGAGTTCATTATATATTTGGGATATTAGTGCTTTGTGGGCTATAGGATTGGTGAAGATCTCTTCAATCTGTAAATTGTCTTTTCGTTCTATTGACAATATCCTTTGCTTTACAGAAGCTTTTCAGTTTCAAGAGGTGCCATTTATTAGTTGTTTATCTTAGAGGCTGAGCTGCTGGTGCTCTGTTCAGGAAGTTGTCTCCTTTGCTAATGGAGAGTTTGAGGCTCTTCTCCACTTTTCCTTCTAATAGATTTAGTGGATCTGGTATTATATTGAGGTCTTTGATACATTTGGATTTGAGTTTTGTGCAGGGAGATAAATATGGCTCTTTTGCATTTTTCTGCATGTAGTCATCCAGTTAGACCAGAACCATTTGTTGAAGATGCTGTCCTTTTTCAATTGTATGGTTTTCGCTCCTTGTCAAAAATTAAGTGACAATAGTTATGTGAGTTGAGCAAGGGCAGAAGCCCTGTAGAAAAAAGAGTAACTGTGGGTGGGGTTAACCACGTGACAAGCTGGAGACCAAAGTCAGGGCAGGCTCCTGAAAGGAAATGAGAGGTACTCAAGCAGAGACCCCTAGTACCAGAGACCATAGAGACTGAAGAGGACACCCACTAATTGGACTAGCAGAGGGAGGGAAACACCAACCTACCCACAAAAACTTCAACCCAAAATTTACACTACATACAAGATGTGCAGGAATAAAAAAAAATAGAGCAGATAGAGCAGATATTGAGGGAAAGCCCAAAGAATGCCTAACCCAACTACAGACCAACCCTGTCATAGAGTGCCAACCCCTGACACTGTGATACTCTGATAAACTTGCAGACAGGAGCTGCTGTCAGAGTTGTCCTCTGAGAGTTTCTACCCACAAGTGCCTCAACATAGATGCCGAGATTCACAGCCAAACACTGGATGAAGCATAGAGAGTCTTGTGGAAAAATGGGAGGAAAGAGAAAAGAACCTGGAGATAACAGGAGCTCCACAAGAAGACCAACAGGACCAGCTCACCAGGGTCCAGAGAGGCTTGCTAAGAATGAGGATCAACCAAGGACCATGCATGAACTGGACCTAGGCTCCCTACAAACATGTAGCAGATGGGCAGCTGAGGCCTCATATGGGTACTCTACTAAGGGAAGTGGGGACTGAATAGGACAGGGACTCACTTGCCAGCTTTTTGATCACATCCCCATGGTGGGACTGCCAGGCCAGGCCACAGGGGAAGAGGACATGCTAAGACCTGATGCAACTTGAAGAGCTGGAGTGGGTGGATAAGGGAGTCTCTTTTTCTGAAGAAAAGGGGAGTTGGAAGGGGGAAAGAGATGTGTTTCTAGAGTGTCTAAATTTACTACAATTGGGTTTCTTCAGTCTACTTCATCTGAATTAGAAATTTAGAGCTAGAGAAAAACAGAGCTAAAGAGACACAAAATATCACCCAGAACAGGCTGTTAAACAGAAATCATGTCTGGATGACCAGGAAGTGAGAATGGATAGCCCAGAAACATAGGACAAGGAAAAAAAAAAAAAAAAAGGAATCATGCTGCAATGAGAATTTTTGCCACTGGAAAATAAACAGACTGGGAATAAGTGAAAAATGTGTTGGTTCTAGAATTTTTTTTTATTTTGACCTAAATAATTTTCAAATTCTTATATCAATGTAAAAAAATTCTTATATCTATGTTTATCTACTCTTGGTGTACTTTATACACCTTTCATACTTTATACGTTTTTGTTAGTTTATCTCCTTTTTTAATTTTCCTTTTTATTTTTTTACAATTTATTCATTATATATCCCAACTGAAGCCCTTCAACTATTCCCAGCCCCACCCCTCCCTTCCCCTATCCCCTTCTCCTAGTCCACTGAAAGGGGGAATTCTCCTCTTCTGCCATCTGGCCCTACCTTATCAAGTCTAATCAGAACTTTCTGAATCCTCTTCCTCTGTGGCCTGGTAAGGTTGAATTGCCAGGGGGAGGTGATCAAAGAGTAGGCAACAGAGACAGCCCCCAGCTCCCCTTGCTCAGGGACCCCATGGAGACTGAGCTGCCTGTGGGTTACATTTAAGCAGGGAGTCTTGATCCTCTCCATGCATGATCTTTGGTTGGCACATCAGTCTCTGCAGGACCCTTGGGCTCAGAATTTTTAACTTTGTTAGTCTCCTTGTGGGGCTTTTGTCCCCTTCATTTCCTTCTGTCCCCCCCCCATCTTCCATAAGACTCCCTGTGCTCCACCCAAGGTTTGGCTGTGATTCTCAGCATCTGCTTTGTTCCTCTTTTGGGTGGAGCCTTTCAGAGGACTCTATAGTAGGCTTTCATCCTGCTGCTTTCTCTCTTCCACCACTTCTGGGGTTTTTGTTTGATTGTTTAATTGAAGACATTATCAGACTATTAAGGGACACTGTAGAATCTACATGATCCACAAATTCTCTGGGTGTTTCTTATACACATTAGAGATTAAAACTCATCCAGTATTGTAGTAAATTTTAAAAAGTGTTGGTCTTTATTATTATTAAAAGTGTTGGGTTTATTACTATTTGCCCTACGATTATCATGGTGCTATTATTCAACCTGCTATCACAAATAATAAGAAACAAACACCTGCTAGATTTTATAATTGCCTTATTTTCCTTGATCCAGACAGATATTCCTACCTAAGCTGCATGAATCACCAAACCATCCATCTCCCAGCCCCTATCCGATGCTATCCTCCTTAACCACTTTATCTTCCATCCATATCTTATAAATACTTGGTTTTATTCTTCATCTGTGCCTTTTCACACCATTATTAGAGTCCTTCTCCAGGCCACATGTGGCTTCTTCTCCAGGCTAATCCATCCTGGCATCCTCTTTGCTCTCTTCCTGTCTGTCTCCTGTAATTCTCTCCTGAACTCAAAAGCACCCAAAAGCTTGGAAACCTTAGCCGTGTTTACCCCATTCTGCCCTTCCCAAGTATGGGCTGATCAACCAATCAGTTATGTCTTAGTCAGGGCTACAAAACAAGGATGGGTGTAAAAAGATCTTGAGGGCAAGTAACACAATTTGACCAAACTCCAAGACAATATAGAAACATGTTAAAGCCCAAAGGAAGCAACTTACTTTTCCAAAGGTTACTGTGCTGGTTAATAGAGCTTTCAAAAGACAGAGCTCTGGGACGTTAAATAACACAATCTTTCTGATAAACCCTAAGAGTGGTCCAAGACTAGCAACTGATCCAAGACAGCACAACAGGTTATCCCCTCAAAGAAGAACCTTAAAAATCCAAGTTCAACTATTCTAATTCATTAATGGTTTTTCCTTTGTTTATTATTAATGTTATTTTTAGGGAATAATATAAAATAAAAACATGATCTTTGGGGAAAGTAGTTGTAAATAATAGGTTGGATTATATCTGCAAGAACCCAGGGAATCAGCAAAAGACATTCCTAAATTAGGACAGTATTAGTGTGAATTAAAATGAAATACAGCAATAAAAATTTAAAAGGAGGAACAAAAGTATTTAGTACTGCTTATAAAAATAGAACTCATTGGTAACATTCACTAGGCTTCTACTGTTAGCCATAAGTAATTGTTTAATCATCTGGCTCCATCAACAACTCCATGAAAGGGATAGTTTCTTCACCCCATGATTTAAAACTTAGAATGTTTAAAGTAGAGAGGTTAAAGCCATGTCAAAGTCAACTTCAAAAGCAAAACAAGATTTTGAAACAAGTTATGTCTGATTACAATTGTTCTGTTGTTTTCTTCCCCCCACCCCATGGCTAATTTTTTATTGCGTTTTCCTTCTATCATCATCATCATCATCATCATCAATCATCATAAGCATTTATTACAATTTATTCACTTTTTTTCCTGGCTGTGACCCCTGCCTCCCAAACCCATTCTACTTCCCTCTTCTTCTATGCCCCTTCCCTACTTCACTGATAGGGGAGGTCCTCCTCCTCTTCTATCTGAACCTAGCTTATCAGGACTGGTTGCATTGTCTTCCTCTGTGGCCTGGCAAGGCTACATCTCCCAGGAGGAGATGATCAGAGAGCCTTTCACTGAGTTCATGCCAGAGAAAACACCTATTCCCTTTACTAGGTTCTCCACTTGGATACTGAGTCTATGGACTACATCTGAGCCACGGTTTTTGGTTATCTCCAAGCATTGTCCTTGGTTGGGGTATCGTTCTCTTCAGGGCTCGTGGTTTTTTTGTTGTTGTTTGTTGTTGTTGTTGTTTAGCTCTGTTGGTCTCCTTTTGGAGCTCCTATCCCAGCCAGGTCTTTCTGTCTTCCCCATCTTTCATAAAATTCCATGTATTCTACCCAAAGTTTGGCTATGAGTCTCAGCATCTGCTTTGATACCTCCATCAACAGAGTCTTTCAGAGGCCCTCTATGGTAGGCTCCTGTCTTGTTTCCTGTCTTCTCCTGCTTCCAATGACTATGGTGTTTGTCCTTCTGAATGAGGATTGAGCATCTTCCCTAGGTGGTCTTCCATGTTGTTTAGCTTCCTTAGGAGTATAGATTTGAGTATGTTTATCCTATATTATATGTCAAATAACCACTTATGAGTGAGTATGCCATATGTGTCTTTCTGTTTCTGGGTTACCTCACTCAAAATAATATTTCCTACTTCCTACTATTTGCCTGCAAATTTCATGATTTTCTTGTTTTTATTACCTGAGTAGTATTCCATTGAATAAATGTACCACAATTTCTGTACCCGTTCCTCTCTTGAAGGACATCTAGGTTGTTTCCAGATTCTGACTATTACAAAAAGAGCTGCTATGAACATGGTTGAGCAAATGTCCTTGTTCTATACTTGAGCATATTTTTGGATATATGCCTAGGAGTGGTATAGCTGGATCTTGAGGTAGCACTATTCCTGATTGTCTGAGAAAGCACCAGATTGATTTCCAAAGTGGTTGTACAAGTTTACATTCCCACCAGCAATGGAGGAGTGTTCCCCTTTTTTCAAATCCTCTCTAACATGTGTTGTCACTTGAGTTTTTGATCTTATCCATTTTGATGGGTATATGCATCTCCCTGATAACTACGGATGTTGGACATTTCTAGAAGTGTGTCTCTGCCATCCAGGATTCTTCTATTATAAATTCTCTGTTTAACTCTGTATCCCATTTTTAAAATTAATTTTTTATTAATTACAGTTTATTTATTTTGTATCCCAGCTAAAGCCCCCTCATCCCCTCCCAATCTCATCCTCCCTCCCTCTTCTTCTCCTATGCCCCTCCCCCAGTCCATTGATAGAGGAGGTCCTCCTCCCCTACCATCTGATCCTAATCTATCACATCTCATCAGGAGTCGCTACATTGTCCTCTTCTGTGGCCTGGTATGGCTGCTCCCCCTTCAGGGGGAGGTAATCAAAGAGCCAGCCACTAAGTTCATGTCACAGATAGTCCCTGTTCCTATTACTAGGAAACCCTCTTGGACTCTGAACTACCATGAGCTACATCTGTGTAGGGGTTCTAGGTTATCACCATGCATGGTTCTGGGTTGGAGTATCAGTCTCACAAAAGACTGCTGTGCCCAGATTTTTTGGTTCTGTTGCTCTCCTTGTGGAGCTCCTGTCCCCTCCAGGTCTTTCTATCTCCCTCTTCTTTCATAAGATTCCCTGCACTCTGCCCAACGTTTGGCTATAAGTCTCAGCATCTGTTTTGATACCCTACTGGGCACAGTCTTTCAGAGGCCCTCTGTGGTAGGCTCTTGTTCTGTTCCCTGCTTTCTTGCTCTTCCGATATCTGTCCCATTTGCCTTTCTGAGTGAGGATTGATCATCTTATGCAGATTCTTTAGGTGTACTTCTTGCCCAGATTCCTTAGGTGTACAGATTTCAGTATGTTTGTACTATATTATATGTCTAGTATCCACTTATAAGTGAGTATATACCGTATATACCATGTGTGTCTTTCTGCTCCTGGGATACCTCACTCAGGATGATCTTCTCTAGTTCCCACCATTTGCTTGCAAATTTCATGATTTCCTTGTTTTTAATTGCTGAGTAGTATTCGACTGTGTTAATGTACCACAATTTCTGTGCCCATTCCTCTCTTGAAGGACATCTAGGTTTTTTCCAGATTCTGACTATTACAAAAAGAGCTGCTATGAACATTGTTGTTCAAATGTCTTTGTTGTATACTTGACCATATTGTGGATATATGCTCAGGAGTGGTATAGCTAGATCTTGAGGAAATGCTATGCCTAATTGTCTGAGAAAGCACCAGATTGATTTCCAAAGTGGTTGTACAAGTTTACATTCCCACCAGCAATGGAGGAGAGTTCTCCTTTCTTCACATTCTCTCCAGTATGTGTTGTCACTTGAGTTTTTTATCTTTGCCTTTCTAATGGGTGTAAGGTGAAATCTCAAGATAGTTTTGATTTGCATTTCCCTGGTGACTAAAGACCTTGAGCATTTCTTTAAGTGTTTCTCTGCCGTTTGATATTCCTTTATTGAGAATTCTCTGTTTTTAAGTGGATTACTTGGTTTGTTGGTATTTAACTTCTTACGTTCTTTATATATATATACTGGATATCAGCCCTCTGTGAGATACAGGTTTGGTGAAGACCCTTTCCCACTCTGTAGACTGTCATTTGTTTTTGACAACACTGTCTGTTGCTTTACATATGCTTTTCAGTTTCATGAGGTACCATTTATTGATTGTTAATCTTAGAGCCTGTGCTGTTGGTGTTCTGTTCAGGAAGTTGTCTCCTGTGCCAATGAGTTCAGGGTTCTTCCCCACTTTTTCTTCTAATAGGTTTAGTGAGTCTGGTTTTATGTTAAGGTCTTTGATCCACTTGGACTTTAGTTTTGTGCAGGGTGATAAATATAGATCTATTTGGATTTTTCTCTATGTAGACTTCCAGTTAGACCAGCACCATTTGTTAAAGATGCTGTCTTTTTTCCATTGTATGGTTTTGGCTTCTTTGTCAAAATCAACTGTCTGTAGGTGTGTGGGTTTACTTCTGGGTCTTCTATTTGATTCCATTGATCCACCATTCTGTTTCTATGCCAGTATCATGCAGTTTTTATTACTGTTGCTCTATCGTATAGCTTGAGATTAGGGCTGGAGATAAATCTCTGATCTCTCCAAGACTTTAAACATGAATTGGTGTTGGATTTGGTCTAATATTTTTTTGGCATCTAAGTAGACGATCATGTTTTATTTTATTTTTCTGTTTGTTTATGTAGTGGATTACAGTGATGGATTTCCATATATTGAAACCAAGTTTGAGCCCACTTTCCCTCCCTCAGTACCAAGTTATGTCTAATTACAATTGTTCTATTGCTTTCTATAAAAGAGATAGAAGAGAGAGACTCAAAGACTTCATGGAACTCTAGGTGACAGTTAAGTGTTGTTACTGTGAAATGGAATGAGGGAAGAACAGATTTGATGGCTAACAGGATGAGTTCAGTTTATTCACCTTCAGTCTGAGGTTCATTAATTTTTAATATTTTCTTACATTAGCATGTGTTGCCATATGACTGAATAAAGGAGAAAGGGACAAAGCAGTGCTTTGGTCATTCTTATTTTATAACTTACTTTATAAAGGTTTTGCAAATCACTAGGTTCATTAAAATGTATCTAGTAAAAGAAATTCTACCAGAATGCTAATTTTCCTTCTACAAAGCAATTACAGGTATTACTATGTCCTCAGAACCTCGGAATGTTTCTACATTCAGAGATATGTTCTTTTTACAGATAATGTGAAAAGGAGGTCATTAGTGTGGGCCTTGTCTAATATAATTACAATTCCTATGAGATGAGAAGCTTAAGACACAGACAGACAAAGAAGGAAGAGCATGGGAAACCTGCTGCAAACCAAGGGCAGAATTCTCAGAGATAAACTCTGCAATCATCCTGATTTTGTTTTTCATCCTCCAAAGCATGAAACAATAATTTTCTGATGTTTGAAGTCGCCAAAGTGACCATTTGTTGTGACAGCTCCAGAAAATATATACATTCTGTATATTTACATTACTATCCAGGACTCTTCATAATCACTGCCCAGTGTGATTTGTGTGTCATTGTCATGAGTCTAACTTGTGAGAATGAGATCAGAGATCTTGGTCAAACTATTGGAAGCTCTTATTATTGATTTAACTCTCAGCCATCCCATCATCTGCAATGAAGTGGCTTCATATACAGTATGTGATTAGGGAAAACACTCTGGATATTTCCTTAAAATAGGCTCTTCAATTGCATGGTCATCTTACTGGTCTTCTGTATCATGGAGGCAGGGGCTTCTGTATTCCTTCATACTGACTCTTTAATTCAGCCTTTTGTAAATATGCAGGGTAAGACAGCCTTCATGTTCCAAGAAAACACATTTTAAAATAGTTAGAGGAAGCAGCATAATGTGTAAGACTAGGAATATGAATGGCAACCCTAGAAAGAACATACTGTAAGGTGTGAATAAAGAATTGCAAGTTGGTTCTTTCATCATACCAGTGCCAAAACATCAAGGGCAATGTCAAAGGCATCAAATTTAGTAATTCCAATACTGAAAATGAAGAGGGAAAATTGTCACCTTAAAGAGGAAAATCAGCATAGTTGAGCGAATGGATGATGATTTATAAGCCAGTCTTTTGTGAAAGAGACATCTACCTCACTGTACTGCACACAACAGGATGGAAGGAAGAACAAATGAAGAACCAGTGAGGCTCAGAACATAAAATCAGCACACTGGAGTTTTGTTCTAGCTTTACTCAGCATCTCGAGTGAAATTGTCGATGGTAATATCAGAAATGCCATATCACAGGGTTCTTTCTCCATTAGAAGGTAGATGCCATCAAAGGCCTTTGCTGTTCATTTACTAGAAGCTGAATATATGCCTTCATGCAATTTTCATCATTTTGCATTAAAAATAGATTCATCGCTTTAATTAAAAGATAAGGAAGGAACTTAAAAGTTATGTATCAGAATCAAAATGTAAGCGTGAAAATCAGACACTTTAATTTTTGATTTAGTGGCAAAAATCAAAAGTTTTAGTTTTGAATTAGAAAATAGTACATGTGCAAATGTCCAAATCAAAAGTCAAAAGCTGGTGAGCTACTCAGAGTAAACCTACCTACTGCAAAGGCCTTTCAGACCAAAAACTGTAGCCTGAAAGTGGAGAGGCAGCTGGATTGTTAAGAACACATATGGCTCTAACAGAAGACCTAGGTTCCATCCCCAGCGTCCACATCAGATGATGTACACCTGCCTGCAACTCCAGCTCTCAGAGGGGATCCGACTCCCTCTTCTGGAAACTGTGGAATCTATACACATGTGTGCACATACTACCTCGAAACAGACATATATAATTAAAAATTAAAACAAATCTTTAAAAACAAAACAAATATGACACCTGCAGGACCCTGAATGCCTCCTTTCACAGCAGGGCTTCTCCTCCTGATGAACAAAGGAATTTGCAAGCTGTCACCTATGGAGCAAAATGTGTATTCACGTGTGTTTACCATGACCTCCTTTCAAACTGTGGGATTTATCCATATTGTTGCGTGGAACTATTTGTTCATCTTTTTTGCTGTGTAGTATTTCATGATACAAATAGTAAAAATTTCATCATGCTATCAGTTGAGTTTTGCTTTATTACTGTTTTTAGAGCTGACATTCACTTCCTAATTAAGCTCAAATGTGCTTACACTTCTGTTGGGAAATGAATTCACTTTGGGCAGGGATGCTGCTCACCTTTAATCCCAGCACTGGGGAGGCAGAGACAGGCCTGTGCATTCGAGGCCAGACTGGTCTAGTGAGTTCCAGGACAGCCAAGGCTACATGGAGAAACCCTGTCTTGAAAAAGAAAAATAAGAAAAGAAAATGAAAATGAAAAGAAAACGAAAGAAAAGAACTCATGAATGAAAGGACGCTTAGGAATGAGCATATAGAGTAGGAAGACATTAATCAAATATTTTTTCCAAAGTAGTCAAAACTAAATGCCCTCAGCAACCACAGCAGATATTTCCACATGTATGACTTTGTTGTATTCCTAGGATAAAAACTACTGGACAGGAAATACTTAAATTTTATATTGCTAGATTGAATCTGATAATTTTTGGCTATTTTTTCACATTTATGTAAAAAAGAACCAAGGGGTAGAAATGCTTTCTTATCTATCTGGTTTTTGCTGCAAAATCATTTTGAATTTCACGTAAGATCTTCTTATTTCTACAGTTATTTATCATTTTAGAAACAATTTTGTTTTCCACTTTACTTTCTGTTGAATTTTATAAACTTCTTTTAGTTCTTTACTTACTCTTTGCCTTCTTAATTTATGACTTCTATCTTGAATTGAGATATACAATAAAAGGACCTCACTGTAATATATTTGCATTAATCCTCACTCCATTCTTTGTCCCACTCCCATCACTTATGTAATTTATGTATAGAAGCTATCCCACTTGTCAGTGTTCTCTGCAAACTGAAAAGCAGCCTCCCTGTGACATTCCCACAGTTTGGGCCTATCAATGGCAGCTCTCTCCATTTTTGTTTGTCTTTGTAAATGCCTTTATTTTGCTTTCACTTTCAAAGAAAGTTTATATGGACATAGAAATTCAGGTTAGTGTTTTTACTATTCCTGTGAGAGCATTGAAGCTGACTTTCAGTTGTCTTCTGCTTGCAATCTTCTTGCTTTAAAATGAACGTATATTCTTGTTGTTGCTCATTCTCTGGCTTTTTTTTTTTTTTTTTTGCCATTGACTGCTTTGAATGTTCTTTGTCTTTGTTTTTTCAAGTATTTGAAGAGAAAATACTAGTGTGATTTTTCTCTCTGCTTCTCCTGCTTCTCTTTCTTTAGCTTGGACATTGCTATTGTTTTCATCTGACTTGGGGACACAACAGACTTTCTGGAAAAGCTTTTTTATTTTTGTCCTAATTTTTCTCTAGATGTCCCTAGAGCCTCCAAATAAACATATATTACAGTGATTCTAGATTGTTCTTCAGGAACTTGAGGGATCCTTCATTTCATTCATTTTCTTTTTACTCTGTGCTTCAGTTTGGATGATTGTTATCATCCTGTCTTGTCTTCAGAGTGACTAACCTTGTCCTTAGTGCCCAGTCTGCTGTTGCACCAAGTTATCTTTCAAGGTACTATGATGTTTGTTTCTGAAAGTACTGAAAGTCCCAGTACTTTCAGCCAACAATATTTCATAACTGACATTGCTTCAAGTATACTTCCTCAACCTATTGTGGCTTTGTATATATTTTTAACTGAAACAGTCTTCAACGTCTACAGACACTTGGATATCTATAGAACCTAGAGGTTATCTAATAGGTAAATAAAGATTCTGTCTTATTACATGAGGCCAGAGGTTCAGCATAACATTCAAGACATAAATTGCTTTTACTAGAATTAATTTTATTAAAAGTTTTACTGAAGTTAATAGCAAGGAGATAACTCAGTGGGTATGAGTTCTACTGCATATGCTAATGACCTGAGTTCAAATCCCTAGAACCTGAAATATAAAATGGCATTTCTAAACGCACCTGTAACCCCAGGGAGAAAGGGAGTTTGGGATAAGAGGGTTGGGAAAACTGGAGGGAATAAGCAAACTAGTGCTAAAATCTGGCAGGACAGCATCCATCCTCTGCACTCCACACTTATGCTCAGAAATGAGCACCTGCATATATGCACATGTGTGCACACACGGCACACACACACACACACACACACACACACACACACACATGCAAACACCATTATCACTCACACATAAAATGTACTGAAATGAAATTCATACAACATAAAGAGAACAATCTAGAGTGAATAATGTATTAACATTGTTGGATGTAAATAGTCATGTAATTGCCATACCTACATACATACATTTTCATTGACCTCAAATAGATTATTGCCCAATTTTCACTCCTCCCCATCCTCTACATACTTAACCTGTTCTGGAAACTTTCTATAAATGAAATCGTACAGATGTAAGCTTTTTGGCTTTTTTATTTACTTAACATAAAGTTTAGTGCTTTTGCACATTGTAACATTCATTTAATTTTATTTGTCCTTACGGATAGATGAAATTCTACTATGTATAGGTATCATAATTTACCTACCTATCCATTCTTCTTGAATAGATATTTGGACTTGTTCCTGATTATACTGATATGAACTGTTTTATGCTACTCTGATTGCATATCTATATGGGCAATAAACCATTATTATTACATGTCTACATATGTCTATTAAATTCCTCTTTTCAGTTCTTTTCTGTATACATGTAGAAATAAAGTTGCATGATCATATATTAATTTAAAATTTAAATTTCTTAGGGATTGTCAAACTGTTTTCCAAAGTGACCCACTTTAAATTCCCACAACACTATACTAGAATCACAGTTTTCCCACATCCTTGACAACACCAGACACTTCCTTTTTAATTTTATTACTGCTGTCCTAACATTATAAAACAAGGGTCTTATTTAGTCTTGGTTTTCATTTCTGGCAGGACTAATTCTCAAACATTTCATGTATTTCTTTGTTGTATTTTCAGCAGGATCTCGTAGAGCCATGGCTGCCCTTCGTGTGTAGCCAGATTGTCCTGTCTCTGTCTCCTGAATGCTGAGAGTGACGCCTGCACCATGCCCACTTTGTGGAGCAGTGCAGACTGAGTTCAGAGTTTCTGCGTAGTAAGCCATTGAGCTTCATCAGAGCCCTGCCTTTTGCTAGTTACGTTGCCTTTACATACATCTATTGAAGTTCTTTATCCACTTTTATTGAGTTACTGGTTCTTTCATTGAGTTGTTGGGTTTTGTTATAAATTCTGGATTAAAATCTGTTGTGTATTTGGATGAAATCAAATTTACTCACTGTTTCTTTTGTTCTCCATGTTCTTGACAATGTATCAAAGTAGAAAAGATATTCCTGCTATTATATTAAGTTACCAATGTTTCCCAACTTCATTCTTCTGTCTTTGGATAACTACTGGTCCCAGTACAAGTTATAAAAAGGTTATCTTTACCCATAGAACCATCCTGGCACCCCCCCACACACTGATGATCAGTTGGTCACAGATACAGACATGTTTCTAAACACTCCATTCTACTTCACTAATCTGTATGTTTATCCTTAGGTCAATACAAATTCCAGAGATAGATTTTAAAATTGAAATTAAGAAGTATGAATTGTCTAAGTGTGTCATTTTCAATATTTCCTGACTTGTAAGGAGCCCTTTTATTTCCACAATAATTTGAGAAAGAGCTTTCCTGTTTCTACCTGTGAGAGGGGAGGAAAAAAGACGAGAAGGTAGTGGGGGAAGAAAGACAATATATTGTCTCTTTCTCATATGTAAAACCAAAAATTAAATTTATACAAGCCTAAGTGTGCACATGTATCTAAGCATATTTACAAATATGTATGCATACAATATACATACACACATGCCATAGAAGTAAATGGGAACTATTTATGTAGAGACAAAAGGAAGAGCTGACAAGGGCAGAAAGAACAAGAGAGGCTAATTAGATCTATATGAACAAGAAATAAAAATGTGTGAAGATCTTAGTAAAATCCGTTGCTTTGCATGTTAATTAAAACCATTAATTTTAAAAAGTACTTTCCTCCCCCATTGGGGGGGTAATCAAAGAGCCAGCCACTGAGTTCATGTCAGAGACAGTCACTGCCCCCATTACTAGGAAACCCACTTGGACACTGAGCTGTCATGGGCTACATCTGTGCAGGGGTTCTAGGTTATCTCCATGAATGGTCCTTGTTTGGAGTATCAGTCTCAGAAAAGACCCCTGTGCCCAGATTTTTTGGTTCAGTTATTGTCTTTGTGGAGCTCCTGTCTCCTCCAGGTCTGATTATCTCTCTTCTTTCACAATATTCCCTGCACTCTGCCCAAAGTATGGCTATGAGTCTCAGCATCTGCATAGATGCCTTCTGGGTAGAGTCTTTCAAAGGCCCTCTGTGGTAGGCTCCTGTCCTAGCCCCTGCTTTTTCCCTTTTCCAATGTCCTTCCCTTTTGCCTTTTTGACAGAGGAAATCAATGCAGTCCTGATGACACCTGATAGACTAGAATCGGATGGAAGGGGAGGAGGACCTCCCCTACCAGTGGACTTGGGAGAAGATGAGAGAGGGAAGGTAGGATTGGGAGGGGATGAGTAATGGGCTACAGTTGGGATACAAAGTAAATAAACTGTAATTTATAAAAAAATAATTAAATAATAAAAATAAAATACTTTCTTATTTCTATGAAAGGGAGCTCTCAGAATGTGTGCAGGGATTTTTATAAAATCTTTATATCACTTGTGTATCTGCTTCTTACAAATACAGAATTTTCTCATTCATACATACAAAAGTCTTTCTAAACATTTACAGATAAGCTTCTTTTGGCAAGGTTATATAGTTTAATGGAGTGAATTGCTTTCATTCTTATTTAAATTTATTCCCAGCAACATAATTTTCAAATGATATCCTAATTGGCTTTACTTTCTTAATTTCATCATCAGTTTGTTTAGCTCTGGAATGCAGAGACAAGAGATTGTCACATGTCATGTGTGCATGAAGACTTTGTTTGAAGTGTTTGTGATTACTCGTAGTTCTTATTATGGGTGATTTGATATTTGTATTCACAAAGAATGTTGTCATCTGAAAATAGACCAATAATTCCTCTCCTATCTATAGACCATAACTTATTTTCTTGCCAACTACTCTGAGTAGAATTACCAATGCAATGCTTGAGTCACCAAGTGGGAAAAGCAGGTCCTTGTGGACCTACTGATCTTAGATGAAATCCTTTGTCCTTCACTATTTTTTATTAATTTATTTTTAAATTGATTCATTTTACATCCTGATTTTAGCCCCCTCCCAGTTAATATTCCCTTCTCCCACCCCCCATCCTCCTCCCCTAGTTCTCAGAAAGGAGGAACCTTCCCCCCTTAGCACCTGACCCCAGACAATCAAGTTTCTTCATGGCTGCTTGCATCCTTTTCCTCCATGGTCTGGGAAGACCACATCACCAGGGAGAAATGATCAAAGAGCAGGCAGCAGAATTCATATAGGAGACAGCCCCTGCTCCCCTTACTAGGCAACTGAGCTGCCTATGGGCTACATCAGAGCAAGGGGTCTAGGTCCTCTCCATGCATGGTTCAGGTGTAGGGTTAGTGAAGATCTTTTTCCAGTCTGTAGGCATCATTTTGTTCTATTAAGAGTATATTTTGAGGTACAGAAGCTTTTAAGTTTCATTAGGTCCCATTTATTAATTGTTGATCTTAGAGCCTGAGCTGTCAGTGTTCTGTTCAAGAAGTTGTCTCCTGGGCCAATGAGGTCAAGGCTCTTCCCACTTTCTCTCCTAATAGATCCAGTGTGCCTAGTTATGTTGAGGTCATTGAGCTATTTAGTTTATAGCACGGTAATAAATATGGATCTATTTGCATTTTTCTAAATGTAGACATCCAGTTAGACCAGCACAGTTTGGTCTCCTTCTGTAATAGCATGATATTAGCTGTTAACTTTCCACAGATGAACAGTTGTCTCACTAGGGACTTTTCTGATCCATTTTTTGCCAAAACTACTCCATTTCATGGCTTATCACCCAAAGAGCTTCTCTTAGTTAGTGTTTGACAGATATCATGAAACAGTGGTACTGGTGACAGCCACTGACAGCCCTCCCTTGGTCCTACCTTTCTGCCTTGCAGACCTGAGGAAGCAACCAAAACAGCTCCTTGGGGTTTGCTCAGATCTTTCTGGAGCACACAGTGTAGGAATGCCCACATCTTGATAAATTCCCCGTTATTCATTAGTCCACCTCCATGCCCTATTTGCGCCCCCCACCAAAAAAAAAAAAAAAAAAAGAACTCTCTACATTCTGTGCTCAGATTCTAGGATGGGTGTGGCACGTAACAGCCAAAACAAACCACAGCAAGTGGCTGCAGGTTGGTCACTTATTTTATAATATTTTTGGAAAGTACATCTGGATTTCCTTCCCATGGCAAATTTCAGATTTAGCAAAGGAAAAGGTGTCCTATGTGTTAGTCTTTAAAGTAGTGTTTTGACAGCTTAGAATAAACAAATACAATTAATTACTTCTGTGTTATTTTAAAGACCATACAAACCCTACTTTAGTAATCATTTACAGTTAATATTAACCGTCCTCTTATACAATGACAGAAGTCATTCTTCTTTAAACTACTTTTATTTTTTGAGATTATAATATTATTTTATCATTTTCCTTCCCACTCATCCATGCAAACCCTCCCGTATGTTACTCCTTGCTCTCTTTTCCATTCATGGCCTCTTTTTCATTAATTGTTGCTATATGCATGTATATACACATAGAGACATACACACATTCCCACACGCACAAACTAACACACACACAAACTTCCCTTCTGCTGATTTTCTCTTCACTTCACTTCATCTAATTTGTTCAGCAAAAGTTTATGTACAAATATTATGCCAGGAGTATCATGGAAGAAGGATGATTCACAGCCTGGGAATAAAGTGTGTGTGTGTGTTTGTAAACATATATACAACCTGCTTAGCCCACATAATGTTACTTGTATGTATGTATACAGGGATGACATTATTCATTCAACTAAAATACAACTTTAAGGACTAGAGAGATGGCTCAACTGTTAAGAGCTTTTACTGCTTTTGTGAAGGACCCAATTTCAACTCCCACTCACACATTTAATGGTTCACAACTTACTGATACCTTCAATGGCAGAGACTCCAATGCCCTCTGAATGTGTTCACACATGTGGTCCATATAAACTCACATAGGCACACACATGCATAAACATTTAGAAAATAGAAATAAAAATAAAATTCAACTTTAGTTGAATGTACTATTTTTATATTGAAAATGCTTATTTTGTTTCACACAGCTGTAAGTCACCAGCCATATCAACTAACCATATCCTGTAACTGACCACATCCTGGGATCATATTAATTTTAATTACATTTTAATTACAATAAAACACATTCATCATTTTATTTTAGTTCTACTGAACCATCCAGTTTCTATGCGTCTTTGACGCATAGAAATAAAATTTGACGCAGAGATAAAATTTCTGATTTCCAAAATTAATGAATCACAATGTTTTCTTAAAAAAAAAGAGTATGTGTTATTTATCTCTGTGGCTTTTCCTGATAGTGCATTTCACTGGTTCTGGAGGGAGACCACATTTCTCTAGTGGTCTAGATTTTCCATCTTGGTCCCCATATGCCTTTGTGAGTCTCAGGTCTGATTCCTTTTGTGAGGATCACACTGAGACACCTTACCTAGTTTATGGTGTGTTTATGGTTTTATTTTTTAATGAGCTTAGCCACAGGAGCCTCCCAGAGAATGAAGGTTCATTTAAGGGATAAATTGTTCCTTGCTCTAAGAACTCAAGAAAAACTTCCCTTCTGCTGGTTGCTTCTCACTTCACTTCACCCAATTTGTTCAGCAAAAGCTTATGTACAAATATTATGTCAGGAGCATCATGAAGAAGGGTGATGCACAGCCTGGGAATAAAAGCCAGTGAACGAATCTAATTGTTGAAGTTTTAAAGTGGGCACAAGCACCGAGACGACTGGTTTTACTAGCCACTGCAGCCAATGACTTGAGTGATTGACAGTCCAAACTCATGACAGAGGAAGGAAGCAGCATCAGAACAGCAAAAAGAGATGCCACAGAGTAGGAAGAGTCCACTTTCTTCAGGAGAGCTCATTCCACCTAACGAGCATGTAGACATCAACCTGAAGACTCTCAAGACTGTACTGAAGTGTGGGATGTTTCCAGGAGGGTCAGGGGTCAGTGCTCACTGTCATTAATGTTTCACTTCAGAGTATCTCGTGAATGAAAGGTTAGACAAACAGCCATGTTACAGCGTTCTTCCCACTGAGTTCAAGTCTACATTTGTAGCTTCTGCTTATAATGACATAATCCCTAGAAAAATATCTGTCCATAAAATGTTTGAAGTTAGCTACCATGTCCCAGACTTCTCACTATTTTTTATCTCCTAAAAAATAAAAGAAGTCTTGATGTTGACTTTGATCCACGCATGTTTTCACCCCCCTAAACTTCAGAAGAGAGAAAAGAGAACCTGCTTGTTCATTTTCCCAGCAGCCTGATTCTTTCGTCACATGCCCCCTCTTCCTTGTCTTCCTGTAATGTGGTTTATAGTAAGATTATTGCCTTTGGTAAGATTCATTTTGATTAAGCTGTAAACCTACCCACTTCTGAGAAGAAAGGAGCCAGGCTTTCAAAACCTGTGGAGAGAACTGACCAAGGCATTTAAATAATTCAGAGGTACCCAGTGAGAAGATTACTCCCTAAATATTTAAGACATTGGAGGAGCAGGTCCTTCCCAGCTATTCAGTTTTCTCTCTGGGAGAGCTGCCATCAAGACAATCGCTGAGTCATCTACAGTTTCTTAAATTCATTAAGTCTTAGAACTTGGATATCAGGCATAATCAAGGATAGGAAAGCAAGGTAGTCGGCATTCTTGACTCCTAGCTTGTAGATGACTCCCTCATCTACAGATAACCATCCTCTCTGAAATATAGATCTCAATATGAAATGAAAGCATCCGAATGCGTCTGAAACCCATTATCTGCAATACAGAACAAATGCTAGTAAGACAATTAAAAAAATTCAAGGAAGTTGTCTTGCCAAGTATAGTAAGATGCAAGGAACTGCAAGATGGCAGTCATTACTTTAAAAGCATGTTATCAGAGCATTGGACAAAAATGTAGAATAACCTGACTGTAGGCTACAGATTGACACATAGAAAAAAAATTGTATTTAAGCTCAGTTTTGAGTGTGGATGAGAGTTGAAATGAAGAAACTGTCCATGGTGGGAAGTGAACAAGGAAATGTCACATATTCTTCTCCTCTCTAGGTCCCTAACAACTGCAGTATGCCCAAAGAACAACAATATGATGAAAGAAAGAAAGAAAGAAAGAAAGAAAGAAAGAAAGAAAAGAAAGAAAGAAAATAATGCATTTGAACAAATATTCTACTCTCCCAGGTGAAGATATTTTAGTTAAATGTGCTCAACACTGGTCTTAAAAGGGCTTTCTGCCTTTCTTAGTCCATTTTTGTTGCTATACATGATTACCAAAGATTGGGTAATTGACACATAATAAAAACATATTTGGCTTTTCATTGGGAAGTCCATTGGCATAAACTATCATCCCCAGCAGCAAGAAAATATGTAAGTACAAACAAAAGACTAAGTCAAATTCTCAGTCTCAGTCCCCATTAGAGTGCTGGCCCATTTCTCAGGACAGAGTCCTCCTTCCCTCATTAGGCACTACCTCTCAACCTTACTGTGTTGGCGATTTTTTCAAGATATGAATTTTGGTGTCTCATTCAAGTATAGCTCTACCTTATTTTTCTCTTTTTAGACACCATCAATTCTTTCTTTTTAGCTTTTTTATTTTATTTTTTAATTTTTTATTTATTACAATTTATTCACTTTATAGCCCCACATTAGCCCCCTCCCTTTTCTCCTTCCCAATCGCACCTTCCTTCCTTCTTTTCTTCCCATACCTCTCCCCCAGGCCACTGAGAGGAGAGGTCCTCCTCCCCTTCCATCTGACCCTAGTCTATCAGATCACATCAGGACTGGCTGTATTGTCTTCCTCTGTGGCCTGGTAAAGCTTCTTACCCCTCAGGTGGAGGTGATTAAAGAGCCAACCCCTGAGTTCATGTCAGAGACAGTCCCTGTTCACATTACTAGCGAACCCTCTTGGATACTGAACTGCCATGGGCTACATCTGTGCGGGGGTTCTAGTTTATCTCCATGCATGGTCCTTGGTTGGAGTATCAGTCTCAGAAAAGACCCTGGGCCCAGATTTTTTGGTTAGCTCTATCTTTAAGATGAGAAATAACTAAGTGGATCTACTGTGCAGATAGGGCATCACTTCCTGTTCAATCAGAATGGGAGGAAGGGGGCACCCCTGCAGGGGCTTTTAGAAAGGAAAACAACATAAACCCTCATGTCTAAAGCAGCAATGCCAAAAATGCAGTCATTTTGCAAACAGAATAGCTGTATTTGTTAACAAAATGCCACTTTTTTGCTATGGAGGAAAGACAACAAGTGTCTATTGGATTCAGAATTCAACAAACTACACAACTAACAGTGTTCAAAAGGTTAAGGGATGGATATTTTTGTTCCCCCTCTCCCCTTGTTGTCTTCCCTCCATTAATATTAGCTGTCAATCTCCTTGTAACAGAGAAGAAGGTACACAAGGGGTCAGATTGCATTTTTACAACATGCATGGAGATAACCTAGAACTCCTGCACAGATGTAGCCCATGGCAGCTCACTGTCCAAGTGGATTCCCTAGTGATTGGAACAGGGACTGTCTCTGACAGGAACTCAGTGGCTGGCTCTTTGATCACCTCCCCCTGAAGGGGGAGCAGCCTAACCAGGGCACAGAGAAAGACAATGCAGCCTGATGAGACCTGACAGACAAGGGTCAGATGGAAGGGGAGGAGGACCTCCCCTATCAGTGGTCTGGGGGAAGGGCATAGAGAAGAAGAGGGAGGGTGGAATTAGGAGGGGTCGAGGGCGGGGGCTATAGCTGGAATACAAAGTGAATAAACTGGAATTAATAAAAATAAATAATTAATTTAATAAAAACTTGAGAAAACTTAAACATGAACATAAAGACCTTCCCTCTCAACCTTATGAAGCAGGAAAGAGCAGCGTCAATGCAGAGAAAGAAAGCATGTCAGTGTAGGAGGCAGAGCCTCTGTACAGGGCATCTTGAACCACCTAAGGATGTGTGTGCATAGCCTGATGTAAGAAGTTTTGAGGAACTGAAGGCTTCATTATGTTTCTGCTGAGTCCTAGGATGAAAGCCTAATGTCAATTTTTAGTCTCTGCCTTTGTGCCTTTGATTATACCTTTGGAGGAAATAAATAATACATTTGCTTATAGATTTAAACACTCTATAGTCGTTTGTGGAAAGCACTCAGAATATAAGATAAATGAGCACCATGAAGGAAGTGGAAAGCCAAGCTCCTTGATAAGGAAAATAAAAGCCAGGGGAGAACAGGGAAAAAAAAAAAACAGATTACCATTCTAAAACCCCTGCAAGTTGAAAGTTGATACCACTGAGATAGGTATGCTGATGGCAGATTTAAAAATAAGCAAGTAGGTCAAGCAAAGGACCCCCATGACAGGGGCTCTTAGAGGAAAGCTCAGAAATTTTCTGAATCTCATCAACAACCTTTGAGACTTGTGTGAATTTATTTAATGGTAGAAAGGAAATGAGCAAAGAAAAAAACTACACAGACAAAAGTTTATACCTGCTGCTCAGCTCAGTTCTCCCTGAGCTCATAGATTGGGGGTGAGGAAACCCTAATTTGTATCCAGAAAGCCAAATTAGGAACTAAAGGCCTTCTGTGACCAGCCATTGCAGAGGCCACTACATCCAGGAACCAGGTTGAATAACCTCGTGGTTAAGCTGTGTGAGACAACAGCCAGCTGCCTACAAGCCAGGCAGAGCCTCCCAGGTAGAACAAGATGTACATATATAATAATATTCCATGATCATTATAGAGGCGACATACAGAGTATCTCTTATAGTAGATACCATTGTGGTATATGCAATAGAAGAAAGTAATTTCTAGCCCCATGTGCTCATTGAGTTGCCTTATATAGGCTCAGGAGAGGCAACTAGTGCATTCTTCCAAACTCTACTCTCAATGCCATCATGCTGGTAACTTTTAGTCAGTTGTAATATGAGTACTTACATCATAAGCCTTGATGAATATGAATGGGCAGGATGTTTTTCCTTGCAGACAGAACACTTAAGATTTACCAGCTTATTACTGCTTCATCTTCATACCTCCTCCTCCCTATCTTCAGGTATAAATGGGAAAAGATGGACAGATGAAGGTTGCCCTCCCTTATATCTGGCTCATCAGCAAACACAATGCTCATCACAAACTTCTGAAGGAGCTAATTTTTAAGTCGAGTGAAGAAAATAACACTAAAGATAAAGAAAGACTCTATTTCAGAGGTGTTCAAATGTCAAGTCAGGGATCTCGCTTTCATCTCTTAATTTTAAGTCAACTCGAATGTTTGTACAGAAGAAGAGAATGAAATTAATATTGGAAGGTTATCTATCAGAAAGCAGGTTATAGCTGTGTAAAAAGAATGTTTTAGGGACCTCCAAGAACATATTTTTTACTGATCCAAGAATGATATGATAAAGGAGTAGATAGGGTTGGGATAACTGCATTAGTCTATTTTTTCATGACTGTAATTAAATATACAAGGCAAGTTACTTTATGAAGACGAAGTATTTACTTGGTCCACAGCTGTGGATGTGTAAATTCGAGGTTCCTCATCTGTCTTCTTGCTTGACAAACCAAGTGACACATGACAAAAGACAGCATGAGTGTCTATGCTCATACCCACAAAGATTTTGCCCTCAGGTAGTTTTAACCAACCTTAATCTAAAAATGTGTCTTCTAAGCACCATAGTAAGATTGTTTCAATCCATACCTTTATCATGTGACTTGGTGAACTAAATTCTCACATGGGTTTGGAGAAACAGTCGGATGAACAGCACAGCCAATATTAAGCAGAAAGAGAAAAATGGGTGTGGAGATGCAGTTATGATAAGCAGCTAAGTTATGTCCACCACACATAATCACAAATAACCCTTTTCTTCCTAGGAAATTTAGGTCCGAACTACAGTTAAACCAATGCAGCAAGAGAATAAGACTCCATGCGATTGTCCTGATGTGGCTTTTGTGGTACATTCTCCTGAGTTTTACTTCAGGCTGACTGAACCAGAACCTTAGCTTCCAGAATCTGTTCTACATGTTACTCCTGGGTGAATTTTATGCACTGTAATTCTAAAGTCAACTCTCCCAATTTAATCATTGTATGACTTGTACTTTAAATATATTTGGATGTTCAGCTGAGATTTGCTGGAGCAGGAGGGAGCTTGAGGTATAACTTCATAAGTACATATGGTTAATGTGAGTTTAAAATATGGGGTTTCACCTTATTAACTTTATTGGCCACAGATTGCAAACTTAATACTCTCTTGTTCAAGCTTTCCTCCACTTTTTCCACTTTCCAGTTCATAAGCCACTTCTTTCATATCTTGGGTGCACAAGTCAACATTTTTCTTAATTGCCTGAATTATTGTGGTCCCATGTCTACACTGACTGCTTTTGACTTAATATCTTTCCTATGATGAGATGGGAGAATGACTCTCTTTGGCCTAAAGAGGTGGATGCTTGGCACAGCTAGCTCCAGACACAGAACACACTGAGTTTTCCTAAGGCTTTGATAGAGATTGGGTCTATACATCTATACTCATAAAATTCGAGCCTCGGTACACTCATGTATTAAATAAATGGAAAAACTTCTTTTATGAAACAATAAAAGTGAGGGCTGAGAGATGGTTTAGTAGTTAAAGTCCTTGTCACACAAACCCAAGGTAAAAATGCCTGGAGTGTTAGCACGTGCACACCTACAAATCCAGCTCTTAGAAGATGTCCCTTTGAGAATAGGAGGGTCCCCAGGACGCACTGGCCAGCCATCCCTGCCAAACTGCAGTACCTCCATCAGTGTGAGAGACTGTCTCAGAAAGTAAGATGAGCATGATTCAGGAAGACAGCAAGTATTGATCTCTAGCCTCTCTCTCACACACACACATTCACACACATCATCATACACACACATAATACAAACACACATCACACAGATCACACATCACATATCACATACATACAGCACACACATGCACACAGACATAACACACACATCACACACACACCACACAAACACATATCACACACACATCACATACACACATCACATACACCTCTCTCTCTCTCTCTCTCTCTCTCTCACACACACACACACACACACACACACACAAATTAAAATTAAACCAAAACTGGGGAAGTGTCTTACACTGTATCTGTTTGAGAAATTCCAGTTCCTACTTTTCATTTTCTTTGAAGCAAATCAGAATTAGCATCCAGACAGTGGACCCTATGGCCAATTCACAGTCCACTCATCATCTCCAAGGGACATAAATCAGGCAGACATTTCATCATCATGGCCTTAACCCCCTGGTCTTGGCACTTGGGGGCAGATGTTTCTTGCAGCTCATCTTCTGTCATACTGGCTCACTCCCATCATCACACCATCACTTCCTCCTTTGTTGGCTCCTCTTAGTCCTTTAAAACTCTGGCACCATCTCATATCTGACACAGCCCAGGTCTGTCTTTTTCCAGAAGGGCTTGCATGTCTGGAGAACACAATCTGCATTCAGAGATAGTAGAAAGTTGACACCTTTTATTAGTATTGAGTCATTGCCATGATTATATCCCAGCTATCACACTCCTGCATAATACTTTACAGTGAAGAAATTGGTTTTAATCTGTTTGTCGGTTGCATTTTTTATAGTAATCTCTCCTCTTTCTCCACAGTCTCTGCTTTCTCCCTGATCCTTGAGAACCTCTATGACTGTGGTTCACAGGGACATTCCTAAAGTGATGGCCTACCTCATAGCTCCCTATTTCTTGGATTAGAAAAATACATATGTCTTGGGGCTTGGATATATCCCCTCCTTTTCTCTTGTGTGTAACATTCATGTTAGCTTCAGAGCATCCATCTTTTTCTGGAACAATTCATAACACCCTTTGAGATAGGGAAAGATATGAGGAGAAATTTAAACAATACAATTGAGTACTTTAAATAATTGATAAATTTAAATGAATTTGATCATAATTTTGTAAATGACCAGTTAATGTCCAAACAGGGCATAAATGTTACAACTACATGATAAAGCTAAAGAGAATTTTGTGAAAGACTAGTGAAACAGGAGACAGAATTTTCAGAAGTAGAGAGAGTCATTCTTTCTAAAGAGCTTGAAGAAGCCTTGGACGGTCTGAATATATAATAATAAAAAAAATCATTCAACTGAAGATGTGATCCATGGCAGAGGAGCTACCGTATTTGTAACCCAGAAGAGAGAATTTGAAGTTAATGAATACTCTACCCTCTCTTGCCATCAACACTCTAATCTCCCAGGGCCATATTAGTTAAATCCAGCAAAAAAACAAAGGAGACTCATTAGCACGACCCTCAGGGGTGATAACGGCATCCCAGGCAGGGAAGAAAGACCAATGAATCTAGAGAAACAAATCTAGAAATACAAAGCTACACCAGAATTTTAAGCCTAAGGATTAAGGCATGAAAGAAAATGATCTTGAGAAAAATCACAATTTGTCTCATCACGGTGTTCAGAAAGGGACTATAGGATTGTTACAGGATGCCTTATCACAGTTTAAACACAAGAAAAAGATTTAGTAGGAGGGATCTATCTTACTTACAGGTTTATCTGCACCCCAAGTTATACATAAAGAGCTCCATGAAAGATGTGACAAGAGAAATCAACTCCCTTTGTCCTGTAGAATCTGCTCCAGAGAATTATCCTAACCCTTCAAAACAGGTACAATATCATACTTGTTCTGGAAAGCTAAATATTATAGACTCAACGATCTGTGTTTGATCCATTGAAACTTTGGCTGATGAACCACAGACATATTTTAGATCATTAATTTTTAAGGGAAAAACATATCAGAAAAAAAATCAAGCTGTGGCTTTGGAGAAGAATTGGTCAAGTACTTGTGCGCAAGCATGAAGACTGCTGTTCAATCTCTAGAACCCACGGAAAAAAATCAGGGCATGGCGGTGTTCTTGAGGCCCAGTGCTGGGGAGGCAAAGATTGGTTTGGTACTTCAGTGGGACTCACTGGCTAGCCAGCTTACTTGAACTGGTAAGCTCTGAGTGACACAATTGTCTTAAGATGAGAAACAAATGTAGATAGCAGCTACACACAAAATAGTTCAAGTGGACCCTGTTGTACTATGTACTCAAACATGCTGTCTCGTGCTAATAATAGAAGTATAATAGATGGTATTTTTAACCATCTTGTTCATCATTAACACTCATTTAATGTAATATACCATAATAAATATAGTAGAGATGATACAGTTAGTAGATAATATAATCTACTTTCAAGACTAACCAAAGAAAATCCTCATGGTACATCATGATCACATGGGCTTCATATAGTCTTGTGACATCATAAGTGGTATTTTTGGACATGGATGCTCTCTCTACTTACATAGTGACTCTGAAGAGTAGAACTTATCCAACCTCAGTGACCTACAGATCACATTAAAATACACCTCTTGACCAAATCAGTCAGAGATAGTCAACCTTCTTCATCCTTAACTATTTCCCAGTGGTGCTGATGCTGTGTCTTCTGTTGTTTACATTGTGGTCTCCTTATTCTGAGTTTAAAGATAATTCAGGATCCACGTGGCCCACCTGAGATGAGAGAAACAGGCTTTAAAAAAACAAACAAACAAAAAGTAACTATCTCTGCTACAAAAATGACCCTTTGCCTCTAATAATTAGAGATGGAATTTGAAGTATGGAATAGCCAAAGGGTGATGCCACGCTGAGCCTGCTATGTGGAGCAGCATCTTCCTGGAAGAGAGGAGAGAGGCGTGGAAAAGCAAGACAATGGCTCATCTTTACCCGTCCTTCATTGAATGAATGCTAGCTTCTTTACAATATCGAACCCCAAAACTCGGACAGCCCCTTCCTATAGGCAGTTTGACCAAAGTGTGGGGTTTTGTATAAGAATACACATCTCACTATGTGTATTCTTTTTATACGTTATGTGTATAAAAAACAACAGCAATGTCTTCTTTTCATTGCCTTTAAAAATAACACTGATAAATCAAATGTGACACGTGGTCTTTCATGAGGCAGTGGGCAGCTTGAGGAAAGGTGAGTCTGAGCCATCCATCCACACATTCCTAGTAGTCCTTTAAGAAACCCATTCCTAGTGGTCCTTTAAGAAACCAAGTACTCACTATCATTGGAGAAACCCAGAAAGAATTGAATCCCGGGAAGTTTTTCTTCCTTTAAACAGATGCTGAGCCTGATGGCCAACTGACGGGCAGAGTGAATGGAATTTTATGTAAGAAGTGGGAAATAGTAAGAGCTGGAGAAGACAGGAACTCCACAAGGAGAGCAACAGAACAAGAAAATTTGAACACAGGGAACTTCCCAGAGACTCATACTCCAACCAAGGACTATTCATGGAGATAACCTAGAACCCTGACAATGCAGCCACTTCTGATGAGAACGGATAGACTAAGATCAGAAAGAAGGAGAGGAGGACCTCCCCAATCAGTGGACATGGGGAGGGGCATGCATGCAGAAAGGGGGGGGGAGGGTGGAACCGGGAGGGGAGGAGGGAGGGGGTAATGGGGGGATACAAAATGAATAAAGTATAATTAATAAAAGTTTAAAAAATCAGCTTTTAATAATTGCTTCTTTGACAATTTCATGCGTGTGTGTGTGTGTGTGTGTGTGTGTGTGTGATGTATTCTGATTGTTGTCACCCTCTACTCTCTCTGAACCACTGTACCTATTTTGCCCTTTATCTTTTGCCATCCAACTTACTTTCCCTTACTCATGGCTTTCATTTTGTTTGTGACTTTTTGAGTTTAACTAAGGCTTCCTGTGAGACCATGAGTTTGGCATTATTCTCTGGCACCTAATGGGCTCATACACAACCGAAATCATTGTCAAACCCTCCCATGGAATGGAAGAGTAGTCAATAGCTGAGCAGAGAGGGGTGGAGCATTCTGAACCCCTCTAATCAGTGATTGACTGTGGGTGGCACAGGCTGTGTAGGTCTTTGCAGGCAGCCCCACCTGCTCAGATACCATCATTGTAGTGTCTGTATGAATCCCAAAGACAGAATCTCACACTTCTCTCTTCCTCTGGCTCTTAGAGTCTTCCCACACCAACATGTGTCTTAAGCCTTAAACAGGAGGCATAAAGGGTCCTTTTTAGGGCTAAGCCCTCAGGCATCACGTAGTTGCAGTTATATATCTTTTGCTTACTGCAAAAGAAGCTTCTCTGATTAGCTGGACAAGAACAAATGTTTGTGGATATAAAAAGGATATATAAAAGCAATTTGGCACTATGATAATTTAGGTAATCAACACTAATTAAATTTCTCAAGAGGCCCTAAGCCTTCCTCAGCCACGTTTTTTTAATTTTTTTATTTTTTATATTAATTACAGTTTATTTACTTCGTATCCCAGTTGTAGCCCACTCCCGAATTCCCTCCCAATCCCACCCTCCCTCCCTCATCTCCTTCCTGCCCCTCTCTAAATCCACTGACAGAGGAGGACCTCCTCCCCTTCCATCTGATCCTAGCTTATCGGATCTCTTCAGGGCTGGCTACAATGTCCTCTTCTGTGGCCTAGCAAGGCTGCGCCTCCCTCGGGGGGGGGGAGGTCAAAGAGCCAGCCATTGAGTTCATGTCTGAGACAGTCCTGTTCCCCTTACTAGGAAACCCACTTGGATACTGAGCTGCGATGGGCTATATCTGGGCAGGGGTTCTAGGTTATCTCCATTCATGGTCCTTGGTTCGGCCATGGGTTTTTGACCAGATTTACAAAACCAGGCATGAGTTCCCTCGTATGGACTGGACTCTTACCCAATCAGACAGTTGTTAACCTCCGTTATAGCCATGTAAGTACTGCCCCGGTGGAAATATCTTGCCTGGAAGGTTAGTTTTTGAAGTTTTCAGGGTCACAGATAGCTAAGATGTTGATGCCTGGCTCTGCCTCAACAGCCTGCACTGTGAAACCTAACCAGCAAGGAGGAAGATTCCAGCTCCACTCCATGTAAATTTCTCTGTTCCTTGCTATCAAGGTGTGTGATATCTTCAGCAATAAGGTTATGTCAACTAGATAGAATGAGAAACTAAGAGGAATTAAAGTACAGTTGGGGGCAGAATCTTAGAGCCATTCTGACCATGACTTTAGAGAGTATCATTAACTTCATTAACTGATGGCACAGATTCCCTTCTAATTCTAACTGCCCTTGGCTTACAAAGTAGTATGTATCCTTACGGCTTTTTCATATACCCTGAATTTAGGTTAACCTTGTCCCCTTTCTCCCTTGCTTCCCCACTCCCTACACCATCTCTAATTCAACATTCCTGGTTTCCACCCCTCTCTTTTTGTAATCACCTATTCTCTGCAATCCCCATCACCTCAGGCATAGCTGCCTCAGTGGCCCTTCTCTATTTCCCTGTAGTAGAAAGTGCTAAAAGTAAGATTTGTCTTTCTGGGTGTGGGTTACTTTACTCAGTAGATTTTCCCCACTTCTATTCACTTATCTGAAAATTTCATTTTTTAAGAGTTGAATAAAATCCCATTGTGTATATATACCACATTTTCATTATCCATTCATGTGCTGGCAGCCACTGGGGATCTGTACCACTTTTAAATTATATCCTGGCCTCTAACCTTATCAAGAAAGACTCTCTTTTGTGGGAAACAGATTATAAAGATATAGTCCATGCCCTAAAAATTGACCCATTTAAAGAACATACTTCCATTGTGCAATTATTACCCCAGTGAATTTTTAAGGCATTTTCCTCACTCCAGAAAGAAACCTATGCCCTTTAGAAGTCATTCCCCATTCTCCTAGCCCCACAGCCCTAACCAGCACTGATCTACCTTTTGGCTCCAGATTTGGCTCCATATAAAAAAATGCCAACTATGGATATTTCATATAAATGGAACTATATACAGTTTGACCTTTGTGGTCTGGCTTCTCACACGTCATTCTGTGTTGTAAAATGTATTAGTGGATCATTGTTTTTTACTCCTGCATGAAAATATTACATTGTATGGAAATAACATGTACTTTTAATCTATTCATAAATCCAAAAGAACATTTGAACTCTTTCTAAACTTTGACCATTAGGAATCACACTGCTAGAGACATTTGTGTACAAATGGTTTGTGCATGTGTATTTTCTTCTCTTTTACCATGTACCTAGAAGTGAAATTTCTGGGATTATAAGAGGCTTCTATGGTTCATGGAATTCTGTTTTAAGTAACATTTTTATGATAATTCAATCACACACAAAGAGAGAAATCTAGCACTGTCCTTAACTCATGACTAATTTATGATAGTTTGATTTCTGATGAAGAGAAAGTAATGTGCATCCAATAGAACAAATTTATCTTAATTGCTTTTCTTCTACTGTTATGAGACACTATGATCAATGCAATTTACAGAAGAAAGAGTTTACTTGTGGCTTATAGTTTCAGAGAGTAAGTCTATGATTAGCATGGGTGGGGAGGATGGCAGGCAGGCATGGCACTGAAGCAGCTCTTGGCAGCTTACATCTTGGTCTTCAAGCACTAGTCAGAGAGAACTACTTTGGAATAGCATGCGTTTTTGAAACCTTAAAGCCTATGCCAGTGACACAACTCCTCCAAAATGGCCACACCTCCTAATACTTCCCAAACAGTTCCACCAACTGAGGACCAAGTATTCAAACATATACCCAAAAACCATACCATTCACTGAACTTTCACCATCTTCTATTCTAGAAATATATAAAAAGGACACTCAAGATGTTGAACAATGACAGCAACTTACAAGTTACAGTCAGCTAGTAGATCGTGAGAATAAATAATTGACAGTTTATTCTGTACTGTTCGCTGAAATCTTGCATTCAATAGATTAATTATATGAAATACTTTTTAACTTATGGTATCCCCAATGAATTTATTATGAAATAACGCCATCGTGAGTAGAAAAGTTCCTGTAATGACACTTTATCTCAATCCACTTATTGAAAATTATTTAACAAATAAGCCTTGCAGTAAATAATAATAAGGCAACAGAGACCAAGAATCTGAGTTCAGCCACCAAATACATAAATGTCCAGATTTAAATAGCTACCTGCTAGCTTTTACAGTGATCTAACTTAGAAAATAAAGGAATTACAATTTTCATTGTCTACTATCTTTCCTCTTTTTAATGCACTGTAATTTTGTAAACATCTGTGAAAGCATTTTGACACATTAAACGCAGTTTTAAAATATCAGCCATCATTATCACATATTGCCTCCTTGCTGAGAAATGGCTGTGTCCCATGGTGAAATAGCATCAGCATTCAATCTCTGGGAAAAGTATGCCCAAAATAGCGCAGTTTCTCAAAAACAAAACTATATATTTTCATGCAATTCTCAGGTGCCTTTGGGACCCCTCAAAGGATGTGAGGGTACATTTATTTTTTTCTATGTAATTCTATTTTCTTGAACAAAGAAAGTACTATAAGGAGAATCCTCCGTGAAATATATTTGCGCAACTTCCCTGGAAACATAAATGGCTATGGAAAGAAACAGTGAGTTATATCCACTACGTAATTGGAGCCATGGTGAAATTGTCCCATGGTACACTCTGTTACAGATTTGGAGAAAATGAGGACTCAACACAGAAAATTTAAAAGTTACAACTAACTGTGTGAAAAGCACAAAAGATGTAATTTTAGCAAAACCTCTCAGTATTATTGGTCTTAGGGATCTCAAAAAATTAGTTCAATTACCTGAGTATTCCCAGTTCACAAAGAAGATGAGCTCCACACTCAGTTACGAAAAGCTTATTGTCTCTTGTAGTTCTGTAGGTTGACTAGATCAACAGAATTGTTTCAACATTGCTTCTCCTATAGAGGCCACACTCACCTGAGGTCTGTGTTATCTGGATGTTTATCACCTAAGATAATCCTAAAATAATTTGAGGCATCCTGAGAGGTATTCATCTAGTCCCTCTATTTTAATACTGGACAATACTGTGAATGGAACTCAAGGTCTTGTGCATGCAAGATAAACAGACTACCAAAAAGCTACATCCTCAGTCTGAAACTTTAATACTTTATATCAGGATAAATTATCTCAGTCTCCTTTGGCACTTAAGAAATCTACAAAGGTATGCATAAGTGGTATTCTCACAGGGTTGACCTTCAAGATAGTCCTCCTAAGTAAGCAGATCAGCAGGATAAAACTTATCTAAATATGGTTGCCTAAAACAACTTGGCTATGAGCTGTAGGAAACTCACTAGAAATTATCCTGATCCTATTTCATACTCCCTCTAGTTCACTATAGTACTTGTCTGATTCTAGGGAATTGAAGTCCATTTATGGTAACACTCAAAAATATTTTTCCTTGGCTATTTGCTGTGGTTCAGTGGCTGGCACCCTTGCTATAACAGTACACAAGAGGCAGAGACAGGCAGGTCTATGAATTCTAGGAGAGCTTGGTCTGCACAGAATGTTCCAGGCCAGCCAGCATTACATAGTAAGACCCTGTTTTTAAAAAGAAAGTTTTCCAAAGTGGATGTACAAGTTTACATTCCCACCAGCAATGGAAGAGAGTTCCTCTTTCTCCACATCCTCTCCAGCATGTGTTGTCACTTGAGTTTTTGTTCTTAGTATGTACTCACTTTTAAGTGGATTTTAGCCATATAGTACAGGATAAACATACTATGAGGCACAGACACAAAGAAGACAAGTAACAAGGAGGATCCAAAGGAAGATGCATAAATCTCTCTCAGAAGGGGAGACAAAAAAGAGAGAGGTCGTGACTGAAGAGAGGGAACAAGGTAGAAGTGGGGCACAGAGAGTTAAGAGGTTGGAGATCAGACCCTGAGAGAGCAGGGTGGAAAGGACAGAAGGCCTGTAGGGAAAAGAGAAATTGAAGGTGGGAACATCTCTGTGACAAGCTGGAGACCTAAGTCAGGGTAGGCTCCCAGGAGGATATAAGGGGACTCAGATCCTAGCAGAGACCACAGAGCCTGAAGAAAACACCCTCTAACTAGACTAGTCTCTTAGTAGAGGAAGAGAAACAGCAACTCACCCACAAAAATTTTGACCCAAAATTTATCCTGCTTACAGATGTGCAGGGATAAAGATAAAGCAGGTGGCACAATGATTGACGGAATGTCCAACCAATGCCTGGCCCAACCAAAATCCCACCCAATGGGAGAGTGCTAACTCTGATGCTATGAATGATACTCTGCTAAACAGGTAGACAGAAGCCTGCTCAGAGTTGTCTTCTGAGAGACTCTACCTAGCAGATCCTCAAAACAGATGTTGAAATTCACAGCCAAACATTGGGTGATGTCTCAGGAGTCTTGTTAAAAAGTGAGAAGAAAGAGAAAATAACCTGGAAGTGACAAGAGCTCCACAAGAAGACCAACAAAGCCAACTAGCCAGAGCTTGCTGAGAATGAAGCATCAACCAAGAACCATCCATGAACTGGAACTAGGTCCCCTACAAAGAGGTAGGCAATGGGCAGCTTAGGCTTCATGTGGGTCCTCTAGTAAGTGAAGTGGGGACTGCATCAGACACAGACACACTTATAGCTTTTGGATCACTTTCCCCTGGAGGGACTCCCTCAGGAGAAGAGAACATACTCTGTCCTGGTTCAACTTAATGTAAGATGATCAACCTCATTCAGAATGGCAAACGGGATGGATATTGGAAGAAGAAGAAAACAGGAAACAAGACAGGAGCTTACCACAAAGGGCCTCTGAAAGACTCTACCCAACAGTGTATCACACAGATGCTCATAAACAAAATTTGGGCAGATTGCAGGGAATCTTATGAAAGAAGAGGGAGATAGAAAGACCTAGAGGGGGCAGGAGCTCCACAAGGAGAGCAACAGAACCAAAACATCTGGGCACAGGGCTCTTTTCTGAGACTGATACTCCAACCAAGGACCATGCCTGGAGATAACCTAGAACCCCTGCACAGATGTAGCCTATGGCAGCTCAGTCTCCAAGTGAGTTCACTAGTAAGGAGAACAGGGGCTGTCTCTGACATGAACTAAGTGGCTGGCTCTTTGAGTGGGGAGCAGCCTTACCAGGCCACAGAGGAAGAGAATTCAGCCAGTCCTGATGAGACCTGATAGACTAGAGTCAGAGGGAAGGGGAGAAGAACTCCCCCCATCAGTGGATTTGGGGAGGGACATGGGAGCAGATGAGGGAGGGAGGGATTGGCAGGATATGAGGGAGGGGGCTACAACTGGGATACAAAGTGAATACACTGTAATTTTTAAAAAATAAATTAATTAAAAATTTTAAAAATGAAATAAACCAAATCTAAGAACACATCAAAGATATCATCCACTATGACCAAGTAGGCTTCATCCCAGGTATGCCGGGGTGGTTCAATATACGGAAATCCATCAATGTGATCCACAATATAAACAAACTGAAATAAAAAGACCACAGGATAATCTCCATAGATGCTGAAAAAGCATTTGATAAAATCCAACATTCATTTATGTTTAAAGTCCTGGAGAGATCAGGGATACAAGGCACATATCTAAACATAGTAAAGGCAATACAACAAGCCTATAGACAACATAAAATTAAATGGAGAGAAACGTGAATCAATCCCACTGAAATCAGGGACAAGGCAAGGCTTCCCACTCTCTCCATACTTCTTTAACATAGTACTTGGAATCCTTAAAAGAGCAATAAGACAATTAAAGGAGATCAAGGGGCTTCAGTTCCGAAAGGAAGAAGTCAAAGTATCACTATTTGCAGACGATATGATAGTATACCTGAGTGACCCCAAAAATTCTTCCAGGGAACTCCTACAGCTGATGAACACCTTCAGCAAAGTGGTCAGATACAAAATTAACTCAAAAAACTCAATACCCCTCCTGTATACAAAAGACAAAAGGGCTGAAAATGAAATTAGGAAACAACACCCTTCACAATAGCCACAAAGGACACGAAGTACCTTGGTTTAACTCTGACCAAGCAAGTCAAATACTTGTATGAAAAAAAACTTCCAGTCTCTGAGAAAAGAAATAGAAGAAGATAACAGAAGATGGAAAGATCTCCCATGCTCATGGCTTGGCAGGATTAACATAGTAAAACTGGTCATCTTACCAAAAACAAGCTACAGATTCAGTGCAGTTCCCACCAAATTACCAATAAAATTCTTTACAGACCTTGAAAGAAAAATTCTCAACTTCAAATGGAATAACAAGAAACCCAGAATCACTAAAATAATTCTCTACTGTAAAAGATCTTTTGGAGGCATCTCCATCCCAGATCTCAAGCTGTACTATAAAACAACAGTAATAAAAACTGCATGGTACTGGCATAGAAACAGAATGGTGGATCAATGGAATAGAATAGAAGACCCCAAAATAAACACACACACCTACAGAACAAAATGACAGCCTACAGATTGGGAAAGGATCTTCAACAACCCTATATCTGACAGAGGGGTAATATCCAGAATATTTAAAGAACTCAAGAAGTTAAACAGCAACAAATCAAATGAGCAAATTAAAAAATGGGGAACAGACCTAAACGGAGAATTCTCAATAGAGGAACATTGAATGGCAGAGAAACACTTAAAGAAATGCTCAATGTCTTTAGTCATTATGGAAATGAAAGTCAAAACGATCCTGAGATTTCACCTTACACCCATCAGAATGGCTAAGATCAAAAACTCAAGTGACAACACATGCTGGATAGAGTCTGGAGAAAGAGGAACCCCCCTCCACTGCTAGGGGAATGTAAACCAGTACAACCACTTTGGAAATCAGTCTGGCGCTTTCTCAGACAATTAGGAATAGTGCTACCTCAAGATCCAGCTATACCATTCCTAGGCATATATCCAAAAGATGCTCAAGTATACAACAAGGACATTTGCTCAACCATGTCCATAGCAACTTTATTTGTAATAGCCAGAATCTGGAAACAACCCAGATGTCCCTCAACTGAGGATGGATATAGAAATTGTGGTACAATTGCACAATGGAATACTACTCAGCAATTAAAAACAAATCATAATTCCCTTAAAAGATCTTCCTGAGTGAGGTATCCCAGAAGCAGAATGACACACATGGTATATACTCACTTATAAGTAGATATTAGACATTAGGATAAGATGCTCAATCTTCATTCAGAAAGGCAAATGGGAAAAACATCTGAAGAGGAAGAAAACAGGAAACAGGACAGGAGTCTATCACAGAGGGCCTCTGAAAGACTCTACCCAGCAGGGTATCAAAACATCTGCTGAGATTCATAGCCAAACTCTGGGCAGAGTGCAGGGAATTTTATGAAAGAAGGAGGAGATAGAAAGACCTGGAGGGAACAGGAGTTCCAGAAGGAGAGCAACAGAACCAAAAAAATCTAGACACAGGGATCTTTTCTGAGACTAATAATCCAAAAAAGGACCATGCATGGAGATAACTTAGGACCCATACACAGTAGTAGCCCATGGCAGCTCAGTCTCCAAGAGGGTACCCTAGTAATGGGAGTAGGGACTGTCTCTGACATAAACTCAGTGGCTGGCTCTTTGATCATCTCTTCCTGGGGGGAGCAACCTTGCCAGGCCACAGAGAAAGAGAATGCAGCCAGTCCTTATGAGATCTGATAGACTAGGGTCAGATGGAAGGGGACGAGGACCTCCCCTATCAATGGACTGGGGCAGGAGCATAGGAGTAGAAAAGGGAGGGAGGGTGTGATTGGGAGGAGATGCGGGAGGGGGCTTCAGCTAGGATACAAAGTGAATAAACTGTAATTAATAAAAATAATATAAAAATAAAATAAAGAAAGTTTTCTTTTTCTCTACCAAAACTGTTGTTAAGCACACAGCCCTCTACAGTCTAGGCTAAGTGAATTTTATGTTCTTGAGAGCTCTGTAAATGGTAGACTCGGTTGTTGTTCAAGATTTGACGCTTTCCAAGTTCTTAGTTATTCTTGGTTATTCTGAGTTATCTATGTGGATTGGCCTTGTTGTCTTTTCTGGCCCATAAATTCTGGTTAGCCTGTTTTTAATATTTATACTTACCATTTTTGAAACTTAAGACATGAATTTCTTATTTATGGAAATGATCATTGTGTTTGCCCATGCCTCAGTCTTTGCCTTCAGGGTAATGGTAAGAACTGATGATCCCTCTCTCTGTCCTCAGCTTCTCTACACCTCACAAAGATCTCAATAATTTTTACTATGATCCAGAATCCAATAGTGATTAAAAGAATAAAATTATCTGCTCACAGAAGTTTTTATTGCAGTAAAAAGAAATAGATAAGTAAATAATTACAGAATATAATTGGTGGAAGTAAATATTAAGAATAGTAAGAAGAAATATGAAGACATTTTTGAAATACATTACCAGGGAGGGTCATATTTAAAAACATCATCTTTGATCTATGGTGTAAGCCATGAATTCAGAAAGGCTGTGATGTAGCCCGGTGATAGAATACTTGACTCACAGTCATAAGTCTCTGCACTTAATTCTCACCAGGATAAAGAAGGAAACAGCTTTGGCTTCTGAATCAAGACAACTAAGTCATACAGGAACAAGTTACATCATTTTGATGCAACAACACTGAGAGAACATCCCTTAAAAATGTGATTCTCCCCCAGTGTAGATCATGACTGAGACCCTTATGCTACGAGTGAACCAGGATATGACTCCCGATACCTACACTCGGTTCCTCTGCCCCCCAGGAAGATAAAGGCTAAACGCAAAGCACTTTAGGGCTTACAGCTTTGCATAAAATTCCCTTAGGGGGGGAAATCACTGCTTTGTTCATATTGTGCATAAAGTGATTATATGTGTATATTCAATAGTGATGCTCTTGCCTCGTTTTAACCAGATTTTATTACATATTTCCACTACACAAGGAATGTGACGGAAGGTATGCATAAGAACATATACTCTAACTCCCATACCTGCTTATCTTAAAATGTGAAAGATGGACCATGCAAGGAGATAACCTAGGACCCCTGCACAGATGTAGCCCATAGCAGCTCAGTCTCCAAGTGGGTTCCGTTCCCAATAATGGGAACAGGGACTCTCACTGACATGAACTCAGTGGTTCGCTCTTTGATCACCTCCTCCTGGGGGGGGGAGGGGGCAGCCTTACCTGGCCACAGAAGAAGACAACGCAGCAAATCCTGATGAGAACTGATAGACTAGGGTCAGAGGACCTCCCCTATTAGTGGATTTGGAGAGGGGCATGGGAGGAGATGAGGGAGGAAGGGTAGGATTGGGAGGATCTTAGGGAGGGGCTACAGCTTGGATACAAAGTGAATAAACTATAATTCATATAAAAAATAAAAATAAACCAACTATAGCAACCTAGAGAAAAAAATGTAAACAATGAACTTATGGCCTTGTCCAAGAAGAAAGGAAAAGCAGAAAGATATAATAAACGTAAAAACATGAAATAAATGTTTAACTTCCTAGGCAAATCAAGGAGTTAAAGAGTGAGCTGAAGCCAATACTGACAACTTCTCATGTCTCAGGGGAAATGCATAGAAGGACAGCAATATCTTAGGTCTATTCTAAAAAACATAATTCAATTGCAAGTTTTAAAAAAAGCTAAAAATCCCATCGCATATAAACCCCAAATATTAACTATATTCTGCCATTAAATATGTGCTGCTTGCATACAAACACACAAAGAGATAAATAAGTTCTCTTGAAATGGAACAGACCCAACTATACATGCGCTGTTCTTTGGAAGTATGAGACCAGCATTAATCAGATCATCAATAAAACATGTTAATATGGAAGTATAAATGGTTTCACGAAGAGACAGAGAAACACAGCATGAACTAAAAGGCTGGAGAACTAGGAAAGTCTCAGAAATTGTTTTTTTTATCTAATCTCCATATGAAATTTATTTGTAATGAAATAAAGTAAAAAAAAGAATGGATTGATGATTGATAGATAGATTTGTTAGTATAATAAATGATGCTATTAATATGATAGGTATCAGTAGATAGGCATATAAATAATAGAAGATAGATAGACAAATAGGTACAACTGAAAAATGAAGAAAAATGGGTGGATAACATTAGTAGAAAAACCAAGTTGAATTTAATATGATAGTGTAGCAAGGAAGGCCTTTAGAGGTTTTTATAGGCAGCTGCTCTGTGAGTATTTTCTGTTTCTCTACCTTTTCTTTTTACAACTAGATCTTAAATAAATCCCTCTAGACAGGGAAGTGAAAAAATGGATATCATCATTAGAATTAATAGCACAAAATGCAATAATGACCACGATTAAGTCTTATCAAGTTTATGACAGAATAATTAGTACCTCAAGTAGGGAGGGCTGTACCTTCCTATATATCTTCATCAAAATGGACTTTTTAAAAATGTAATTGCTTTGTAGTCTTGTAAAATCTTTCCTACTGGAATGTTTTATCGAGTTGAGATTTTTTTTTTCCTCAATAGTCTCTGACAGTCAGGTCAAAATGCCGATGCATCTAAAATCTAATCTTCCTTCCTGCTTCCTGAATTTGATTCTGCTCTCTATGAGATCTGCACAAGAAAGAGAAAAGTTCTACTCAAAAACTCTCTTTGTTTGTGGACCAAATAAGTAATTTCCATATAGAGTACCAATCCATCTTCCTAATTGACACTATGAAGAAGAAAAATAAAGCAAGCTGATAACTTGAAAAGAAAATTAACCTCATTGGCATCATGTGGGCAAGACCTGAACTTCCTTATAAAAATGGCTTCTCTCTTCAAAAACCATTACATTCCAGCAATGTGGGGTTTTTCTTCCCCAGGGGATTGATACAAGAGAATTTTCACAGAGTTGTACTAATCCATATAAAATCATCTCTTCAGGAAAAGGGATGCCAGGGAGAACAACATGCAGACAGCACTGTAAAAGAATTTTATTCCTCACAGATGAAAATGTTTCTGTGGAGTTGCCATAGCTTCCCCTATAAGAATATAATTGGTACATCGTAAATTTAGGACTACCATAGACCAAATCAGAGGGAGGTTAGAAGAAGGGAAAACAAAACAATAAAACATAGTAAATAAGTAACAATAACAAAAGCATACCAATATGCTTGCCAGAGCAAAACTGTTAGTCATATTTTTCCTTTTCCACTAGATTTACTGTCTTAAGAGTTCAGAATGTTAGCTCCTGGATCCTTAGGTGCTGCCCCGAAAGGTTAATAAACTCAGCCACAAGTCATGACAATCTCCGTCTCCTTTAGGAACCAGGAATAGATGACACGGTCACCTGATAATAGGCACATAGCACAGATCACATATGAACCATGCCTGTTGCCTTGTGGTCTAGGCCGACCCTCCCCAACAGAAGCTTTTAAGAGGAAAAGATACCCAGCTTTGTCAGGGGAGACTGAAGACTCTCACCTCAGACTCCCAGTTATACATGTGGCAATAATAAATCTCTTACCCTGGAAAGTGAATTGTTCTTGGCACCTTCCCTTCAAATTGAGCCCCTCAGGACTCTCCCTAACACAAAGCTCTCTTCTTCTAGAGAAAACTCAAACTTTACATTTTTATGGGAAGTTTTTCTGTGGTGAATTTTTTTTTAGGAATCTTGATTATTGTTTATCCACAGACAAGATCAGGTAGAGATGTATTCTTATACACCTGCCAAGAAATAAAAAAAAAAAAAAGTGTGCTTCATTCTGTTGAGGTAGAATCACAAGGTAGTCAGCTGAAAAAAATAAAACTTATAATTGCCTAGTGGTGATGAGCTCACAACTCTTGCATTGTCTATAAAAGCAATGTGTTAAACATCTTCCCTATACTCAGCAGTCACAAGAGGATTGCACATAGCAAGTCAATTTAAAAAAATAAAGAACTAAATTCTACAGCCACTTAACACGAATGACATTAGATCCATTTGTGTGCTGTTGAACTGGGATCAGACAAGATATAGTTAAAAGAGTAGGATTAAAAACTATCTACACTCACAACATAAAAGCTCCAGCATTCAAAAAATGGTTTTTAATAAGGAAAAGTCTAGGCAGATTTCAAAAACAATGAAAAGAGAAGATAGATTACAACACTAAAGTGATAGGAAGTTGGAACGATGATGCACTTCTAAAGAAGTCGTTGCTGAATACATACAAGAATTTAAATCAAGTGGAGAAGTAGTGAGCTCAAGTAGAGAAAAAAAGAAAGCGCCATCCAAGAATCGAGTGGTAAAAGGAACAGTGGAAAAAACCCTTAGAGCATACAGTTTTAATACGGAAAATCTCATTAGCAAAGCCCATTTCCAAGTGGACAGATCATAAAGGTCAGCCACCTCACACATAAAAGTGCGGTGCATCAGAAGTTGCTAATGTCAGCTAAAGAAAGCGCTTAGTTGCACAGTAAATCCTACGCTAGCCTGAGCTACCGAGCAAGAACCTATCTCAGAAAAGTAGAAGCAGAGCAATGAGGAGTTTCTTATCAACTACATAGTAAGAGCTCATCGTTGTACAAGTTTACATTCCCACCAGCAATGAAGGAGGGTTCTCCTTTTTTCCACATCCTCTCTGGCATGTGTTGTCACTTGACTTTTTTTCTTAGCCATTTTGATGGGTATAAGGTGAAATCTCAGGGTCATTTTGATTTGCATCTCCCTGATGACTAAGGACATTGGGCATTGGGAATGTAACCTTGTACAACCACTTTGGAAATCAATCTGGCTCTTTCTCAGACAATTAGGAATAGCGCTTCCTCAAGATCCAGCTATACCGCTCCTAGGCATATATCCAAAATATGTTCAAGTACACAACAAGGACATTTGTTCAACCATGTTCGTGGCAGTTTTATTCATAATAGCCAAAGCCTGGAAACAACTCAGATGTCCCTCAATGGAGGAATGAATACAGAAAGTGTGGTACATTTACACAATCGAATACTACTCAGCAATTAAAAACAAGTAAATATGAACTTTGCAGGCAAATGGTGGGAACTAGAAAAAAATCATCCTGAGTGAGGTATCCCCAAAATAGAAAGACACACACTGTATATACTCACTTATAAGTGTATACTAGACATATAATATAGGATAAACCTATAAAAAATCTGTACACCTAAAGAAGCCAAGTGAGAAGGAGGACCTTGGGTAAGATGATCAATCCTCACTCAGAAAGGCAAAAGGGGTATACATTGGAAGAAGGAGAAAACAGGAAATAGGAGAGAAGCCTACCACAGAGGGCTTCTGAAAGACTCTACCTAGCATTGTATCAAAGGAGATACTGAGACTCATAAACAAACTTTGGGCAGAGTGCAGAGAATCATATGAAAGAAGGGGGAGATAGTGAGACCTGGAGAGGACAGGAGCTCCACAAGGAGAGCAACAAAACCAAAACACCTGGGCACAGGGGTCTTTTCTGAGACTGATATGCCAACCAAGGACCATTCATGGATATAGCCTAGAAACCCTGCCCAGATGTAGCCTGTGGCAGATAAGTATCAAAGTGGATGCCCAGTAAGGGGAACAGGGGCTCTCTCTGACATGAACTCAGTGGCTGGCTGGCTCTTTGCCTCCACCTGATGGGGGAGCAGCCTTGCTTGGACACAGAGGTGGACAATGTAGCCAGTACTGATGAGACCTGATAAGCTAGGGTGAGATGGAAGTCCTCTATCTGTGGACTTGGAGAGGGGCATAGGAGGAGATGAAAGACAGAGGGTGGAATTGGGAGGGAAGGAGGAAGGGGGCTACAGCTAGAATACAAAGTGAATAAACTGTAATTAATATAAAAATTTAAAAAAAAGAGCTCATTGGCAGTCTGTACTACATGATATAATGTCTCAAAAAAAAAAGCATAGAACAATAAGATTGTGAGCACTGAAGAAAAGGGCAGTCTCCTCATCAAAAGGCAACACATAAATATCCCAACAATTTTCAGGTGTTGACAGAAAAAAAGTCACTAGAGAAAACTAACCTATAAGCATTAGGAATATCCCTCATGAATGAAGCTGAAAGTAACACATTCTCTCTCTCTAGAAAAAAAAATAACATGTAATTTTCTACTCCTACATCTTTTGGGTGTCTATAGGAAGTCTCTTAAACAGAAAATGGTAAAAGATGTTTGTACCGCCATAAAGAAAAAAACAAAAAGAGTGCAGTAAACAAAGTTAATAAAAATGTTTTCTGAAACACACCTGATGGTTCAGATAAAATTCATGAGACTTAAAATCTGTGGTTTTAATCTGTGTACAGGAAATATTTAGCACAATTGCCTTTTAAAGAAGAGTAGGGAATGAGAAAGGGAGTAGAGTCCTCATATGGCACTCGAGCTGATAATGTGATAGAGGTACATGTGCAGAGCAATCATATACAGTGTTCTGCAAAGACACACTCACACGTGTTGCGATGCCAGTGGGGTGAATATCTTTTCCACAAAAGCCAAATTGCCAGAGTAAACTCTTTAAAGCTTTGGAAATTAGGAGCTGTAGAATTGCAGAGAGCTCTTGCTGACAACAGCAATAAAACATCTGATTTTTAGAGGGAACAGTGAACATTATCATCAAAGGATTTTATAACATTTGTTTGCTCATCTGTAAACTCACCCTCACGAATGTGTGTGCTCACAGTTGTGCATGAGTGCACATGCACCATGCTGGATTTGCATTCATGGGGGTCAGAGAACAACTTTCAGGAGTCTATTATCTCTTTCTACCATGTGGGACCTGGGACACCAACTCAGGTTTTTTGGACTTTTGCTGAAAAGACTGAGAAAATGAGTATTATCTAGTATAGCATTATTCAAAAATTTTCAAACAAGTATTAAATAACTACTGTGAGCTTTACATCACTCTGACTGTCCTAGTTAGCTTTAACTGTTAGCTTGACATCACCTAGAATCACCAGGGAAGAGGGTACCGACGGAGGGATTGACCAAGCAAGGCTGGCACAGACTCACGTCTGTGGAGCATGGTGGTTGTCTTGATTGTTAGTTGGTGCAGCAATTGGCAAAGGCCAGAGTGAGCAGCACCATCCCTAATCGAGGGGGTCTTGAGCGGTGTAAGAACTTTGTAGCATTCAATGTATATTTTAGAAATTAATGCATAGTGTAACCTAGCACACAGTAAGAAAACTAAAAAATGAGTAAAAGCTAAAGAAATAGAAAATAGGAAGTAAAGAAAATAAATGAGTTGGACTGTGGTGGCACACGCCTTTAATCTCAGCACTTGGGAGGCAGAGGCAGGCAGAATCTCTGTGAGTTTGAGGCCAGCGTGGCATACAGAAAAAGTTCCAGAACATCAAGAGCTACACAGAGAAACACTGTCTTGGAAAAAGAAAAGACATAAAACAAAACAAAATAACAATCATTTGGTGAAAATAAATTGAAATGTTGAACTTTTCATTAGGCAATGATAATATGAGATTTCAATAGGCTCATCTTTCAGTCTCCAACCAAGCCAGGCAGAGGTGATGACAAGAAATCTGTGCTTTTTTTATGCGCTCAGGTGAATTTTATGCAAAAGCAGCTTGAACTAGACTAGAAAAAGGCCAGGCTAGAAGGAGAGAAACTATTTTTTCTCATTTTAATCACAGGTATGAAAGAGACTGGAAGCCCGAAATAAGCCTGTCAAGCAGGAAAAAAAGTACAATTTGGAAGAATATTGCAAGATAGGATCTTAAAGAAATGGTGCCACAACTGACTCTTATAAAGATATGGAGAAAATATTCCAATGATGGCTTGTGTTCTGTGATTTGCTTCAATGATGGCTTGTGTTCTGTGATTTGCATGTGTGCTGGGTGTTAGTGCTGTTTGTGTCCACAAAGACCTAGGGTGGAGCCTGAAGGTGGAGACAATGCAGGAGAATTAATACAACACATTTAGTACAGTATTTAATATATAACAGAATTATGATAAATATGTGTTAAATGAATATTTTTTCAAGATACTGAATTTAAGTCACCATGGTGATATGCAGACATAGTGAAATTTGTCAGTTAGAATAGAATGAAAGAAATATAGATCATAGATCTGATGGCCATTAGTAATTGGTAGTGAAAATAAAATAAATGTATCATTCAAATCTTGATCCATGATGACACATGAATGCTTCCAGCGAAGGACCCAGTATACTTGAAGTACAAAGCATGAAGCAAGCAATAAGTTTCAGTCTATAATCCTATAAAGCACTGGGTTAGCTGTCCACGCTCTAGCCCATTTTCAGCGACTCTTCACAACACCGCCGAGAGCTCATGTTCCACCTCACCTGAAGCACCCTGGCAGCCTGGCTCCAGCTCTTCATCCTTTGGAGCCCCTTCAACATAGTGGAGCATCACTGGCCTGCTTGTTAAAGCTGGTCACATGCGGAGTAACCCTAGCTTGGACATACGTTCTCCAGGAAGTAAAACACCAACTGAGTAAAACAATGTTGAGTTATGTCCTCACCTTCTTAAGAGCTCTTCTTATCTTATTCATCTTCAGACACCGTTCCTACCATGATGATCAGAGAAAGGAAAGTATTTCCAGCACCTGTGTGGTATTCTGCCTTCCCAACAGTGACCAAGGCAACAATATGTCTGTCACCTTCCTCAGTGGAGCTGAAATAAAGAAAATAACATGCTGCCTCCAACTCAGCATGTATGAAGCAGCACACTTAATACCACTCACTGTCAGACCTTCTGCTACTAAAGTAACAATAATTTTCTTTCCTAGGTCCTGCTAAATATGATCACAAGGTTATAAATGACTTAACTGCTAGGATTCAATAAGCCATTCAGCATAATTAAACACTGTGGAGTTAAAACAGACTCTGAGACAGAGGAAATACATAGGTTAGATTTTATTATTGTAACAACAAATAAAATCAAGGAAGCAGAATATGCCCTTCGCCTGAAAAAGACAGTGTGTGTGAGTGACAAGATTACCTGTGCCGTCTATCGGTAATTTACATGATTTCTTGATGAAGTACAGCCTTCTAAGGCCAACTTGTGTTTGGGCAAGGTGCAGAGTAGAATGCTATTTTTGGTAGCCTAATCTCACCGGGGATAGAGGTTTGCTTCAGATACAAAGTAATGGCAGCCAAGCAAACAGGCAAAATTATTATTTCCATATGTGTGTTATACACATTTTAATATTCTTTCTTCAAGTACCGAGTAAATGAAGGTCTGTACAAATGACATGTACACAAACAGAAATGCCCATTTAGGAAAATAAAAGACAACTCCGAAATGACATGAAGGAGAGTAATATCCCGTGCAGAAGCTGCCCACCAACTGCTGGCTCTTCGATCCATGGAGTCCTGAGACTCTCCAAAAAGGGAGCGGTGAAGTGAAGTTTCTACTTTCTGTGAAGACTCAGTTTTGTCATGTGATGCTTTGCTGTGAGCTCTCTTTTGAGGGGCGTGACTTTGGGTGGCCGCCAACATCCATGGGTGGACTCTAAGGAGAGGAGATCAGTAGAAGCCCCCAGCAATCCAAGTGAGTCTGTGGCTTTCCCTGACTTGCCGTGCTGATTCCTAATAGAGTTTGTTAGACAGAAAATACATTTATAACTATTCTACCATCAGGAAACATCAATCTATTCAATTCCAATAAACACATATTTGCAGAGTGGCTTGACAAATGTGTAAGTGCTTAGACATAGATAACACCCCCCCCCCCCCCGCATTGCTGCAGCTAATTTCATATCTACCACATAGAACATTACATCATCCTAGGGCTCCACTTCTCTCATTGACTTTTTAACCTTTCTCTTCCTCTTTTTCCCACCTGTTCCACATTCTTTCTTTATTCCACATACCTGCAATTCAATATCCATTCTGAGTAATCTTTTTTACTTTTATTGATTACAGTTTATTCACTTTGTATCCCCCTTATAGCTCTATCCCTCATCCCCTCCCAACCCCACCCTCCTTCCCTCCCTCCTTCCTCCTTCTCAACCCATGTCCCTACCACTAATACGGGAAGTCCTCCTCCCCTTCCCTCTGACCCTAGCTTATCAGGTCTAATCAGGACTGGCTACATTGTCTTCCTCTGTGGCCTGGTAAGGCTGCTTCCCCCTTAGGGGGAGGTGATCAAAGAGCAGGCCAATCAGTTCATGTCAGAGACAGTCCCTATTCTTATTACTAGGGAACCCACTTGGACACTGAACTGCCATGGGCTACATCTGTGCAGGGGTTCTAGGTTATCTCTATGAATGGTCCTTGGTTGGAGTATGAGTCTCCGAAAAGACCCCTGTGCCCAGAGTTTTTGGTTCTGTTGTTCCCCTTGTGGAGCTCCTGTCCTCTCCAGCTCTTACTGTGTAACCCTTCTTTCATAAGATTCCCTGCACTCCACCCAAAGTTTGGCTATGAGTCTCAGCATCTGCCTCGATACCCTGCCAGGGTAGAGCCTTTCAGAGGCCTTCTGTGGTAGGCTCCTGTCCTCTTCCCTGTTTTCTACCTCCTCCAAAGTCCATCCTCTTTACCTTTCTGAATAGGGATTGAGCATCTTATCCAGAGTTCTCCTTCTTGATTAGCTTGATTAGTTTCTTTAGGTGTACTGATTTTAGTATGTTTATCCTATATTATATATCTAATATCCACTTATGAGTGAGTATATACCCTGTGTCTTTCTGCTTCTGGAATACCTCACTCAGGAAGATCTTTTACAGTTCCCACCATTTGCCAGCAAATTTCATGATTTCCTTGTTTTTTTATTGCTGAGTAATATTCCATTGTGTAGATGAACCACAATTTCTGTATCCATTCCTCAACTGAGGGGCATCTGGGTTGTTTCCAGGTTCTGGCTATTACAAATAAAGCTGCTACAAACATGACTGAGCAAATGTCTTTGTTGTATACTAGAGCATTTTTTGGATATATGTCTAGGAGTGGTATAGGTGGATATTGAGGAAGCGCTATTCCTACTTGTCTGAGAAAGTGCCAGATTGATTTCCAAAGTGGTTGTACAAGTTTACATTCCAACCAGCAGTGGAGGAGGATTCTCCTTTCTCCACATCCTCTCCAGCATGTGCTGTCACTTGAATTTTTTATCTTAGCCATTCTGATGGGTGTAAAGTGAAATCTCAGGGTCGTTTTGATTTGCATTTCCCTGATAACTAAGGACTTTGAGCATTTCTCTATGTGTTTCTCTGCCATTCGATAGTTTTCTATTGCGAATTCTCTGTTTAACTCTCTACCCAATTTTTAATTGGATTAACTGATTTGTTGCTGTTTAACTTCTTGAGTTCTTTATATATTCTGAATATTAACCTTCTGTCAGATATAGGGTTGGTGAATTAGAAGAAGATACCAGAAGATGGAAAGATCTCCCATACTCATGGCTTGGCAGGATTAACATAGTAAAAATGACGATCTTACCAAAACCAATCTACAGATTCAATGCAATTCCCATCAAATTACCAATACAATTCTTTACAGACTTGAAAGAAAAATTATCAGCTTCATATGTAATAACAAGAAACCTCGAAGAACCACTAAAACAATCCTCTACAATAAAAGTTCTTCTGGAGGTATCTCCATCCCTGATCTCAAGCTGTACTATAGAGCAACAGTTATAAAAACTGCATGGTACTGGCATAGAAACTGACTATGGTACTGCATGGTACTGCATAGAACTGCATGGTACTGGTGGATCAATGGAATCTAATAGAAGACACAAAAATAAATCCACACACTTCTGATCACCTAATTTTTTACAAAGATGCCAAAACCATTCAATGGAAAAAAGACAGCATCTTCAACAAATGGTGCTGGTCTAACTGGATGTCTACATGTAGAAAAATGCAAATAGATCCATACTTATCACCCTGCACAAAACTAAAGTCCAAGTGGATCAAAGACCTCAACATAAAACCAGACACACTAAACCTGTTAGAAGAAAAAGTGGGGAAGAGCCTGGAACTCATTGGTAAAGGAGACAACTTCCTGAACAGAACACCAACAGCACAGGCTCCAAGAGCAACAATCAATAAATGGGACCTCATGAAACTGAAGAGCTTCTCTAAAGCAAAGGACACAGTCGTCAGAGCAAAAAGACTGCCTACAGAATGAGTAATCTTCAAACTTTCAAATGTACCATGGCTGGCTGCTGTTGCTGCTACAGCACTACTTCATTTGTTTTGTTGTTTATGTTGTTGTTTTTTTTCCTCTTTAGGTGGTGCTGGAGAGAAAACCCTCAAGAAAAGGTTTCTCAATAGAAAAATTAACAAATAAAAGCAGAAGAAATATTCAAATCAAGAGATGTTCATGCAGTATATAGAAACAAAAGAAACATGGGAAAAGAAAGCAACATGATTCTTTCCAAGATGACAGTCCTTCACTACTAAGTTCATGGATAATGAACCATGTAAAATGCTATTAAAATTTGCTATTAAAAATCATCAACAGTTTTTGAAAAAAAAAATCATCAACAGTCTCAAGTGATATAAACAAGCAGATGAATTCTATCCAATTCTATCCAACCTGGAAAAAGTCAACAACATGGGAAAATGATATGTTCAACAGCATCAGTATGGATAAAAAAAAAAAATAGGGAAACTAATGAGAAAATAGTCAGCAAAAAAATGATATTTAAAATATAGAAAGCGTAGAAATAAAAACTCAATGAATAATAAAAATACTAGGGATGAAAGACACAGTTAAGAAAAATACATTTTGAGGAACAGCCTTGCTAGGTCACAGAGGAGGACATGGCAGCCAGTCCTGAAGATACCTGATAAGCAAGGGTCAGATGGAAGAGGACCTCCCCTAGCAGTGGACTTGGAAGGGGGCAGGGAAGAAATGAGGAGAGAGGGCTTGGGAAGGAATGAGGGAGGGAACTGTTCTTGGGATACAAAATAAATAACCTGTGATTAATATAAAAAAATAAAAATTAATAATAAAAAAAGAAAAATACATTAAATTACCTATAAAAAAAATTCTGGGATATAACCAATAAACCAAACCTAAAAATTCACAGGATAGAAGTAGCTGAATAATCAGAGAGCAGTCAACTGAGTTCATGATAGAGGCAGCCCCTTATCCTCTTCCTCAGAGATCAACATTGAGACTGAGCTACCAATCAGCCACATCTGAGCAGGGGGTCTAGGTCCTCTTCATGCATGGTCCTCCATTGGTGCATCAGTCTCCTCGGGACTCCCTGGGCTCAGATATTTTAGTTTTGTTGGCCTCCTTGTGGGACTCCTGTCCCCATCGTGTCCCTCTAATCCCACCAGTTGATTGCTCTCTGGTCACTTGCCGCTGATGATGCACCGACATGGAGGAAGAGGATCCAAGCAGTCCTGATGAGACTTAACAAGATATGGGCAGATGGCAATAGTGGACTAGGGGAAGAGGTAGGGGTAAGAGGGAAGGAAGGTGGAAATGGGGGAGTTGAGGAAGGGGCCTTCAATCGGGATATATAATGAATAAATTGTGAAGAAAAAATAAAAATTAAAAAAAAGAAGTAGCTGAATAAAAAGTCACAGATGATCTTTTCAATGAACTTACAGGAGAAAATTTTCCAAATAGGAAAAGAAATGGATACCAATTATAGAGGCATTTAGAACCCTCAAAAGACATGAATAGAGAAAAGTATCTCCATGAGATATTAAAGTGTCAATTATTTGACATATTAAGATGTCAAAACTACAGAGCAAAGAAACAATATTAAAACCTGAGTTGGAAACTATGGACCTACAAGGTAATGAGACCAGCTCTCATATCAACAACCCTGTAAAACAAAGGAAATCTCAAAGAATTTTTAAGCCCTAAAATAAATAAATGCAAATATTATTGCTGTGCCCAGATACATAAGAACATAAAATACAAGATACATAGATACATAACATTCTGAAACAAGCACAAAATAATTATTAATATTCAACTATTAATTTCAACTTAATAATTTGTGTGTACACACATTTATGTGCAAGTACAAATGGAGTCCAGAAGAGAACATCAGATACCCTAGAACTGAAATATCAGGTGGTCTACAACCACCTGATACAGATGTATAGAACCAAATTCTGGTCCTTTACAAAAGCATCAGGTGTTCTCACCAGCTCAGCCATCCTTCCATCCCTGAATGCCTTCTTCCTAATCTGCATTAACGACAGTACATGTAAAAGCGTAGGTCAAAATGTGATTGATAAGGCAAAACAGAATAACCTTTCTACTTCTAGTAGTAGAAGAATGTATCAAGAATGTGGTTTCCAATGGTTCTGAGTATTTGCTCTTTATACTTTCTCAAAATATCAATTTAAATAAGTAAATGCCAATTAGAGTCATATGCTTTCTTGTCCTAGTTAGGGTTTCTATTGTTGCAACAAAACACCATGACCAAATCTACTAGATGAGGAAATTATTTATTTTAGCTTGGGGTTATAGCTGATCATGAAGAGAAGTGAGGCCAGGAACTTAGGATGGAACCTGGAGGCAGGTAGGAGCCATGGAAGGGTGCTGCTCATTGGCCTGTTCTTTGTCTTGTGACCTACTTCACCTAAGACCACCTGCCCAGAGGTGGCACACCCACAGTGTGTTGGGAACCCACATCATTCGTTAATCAATAAAATGCCCTCACACACTTGCCCACAGGCCAATCTTACGCAAGCATTTTCTCAATTGAGATTCATTCTTCCAACAGTTTGTCCCAAGTTGGAAGAATAAGAAAAAAAAAAAAAAAAAACTAACCAGCACATTGGTCTTAAGCTCTAATAATCAAAACTTCAATCCAGAAAGCCGCATTCTCTGAGATGAGAGTTAATAAAATATTTAATGCAATAGTGTTTTCCTTCATGTCTGAAAGCATTTTCTTTTTTTACGTTATTTTCTTTTTTATTTATTATTATTTTTTTTACACTTTATTCACTTTGTATCCCCCCATAAGCCCCTCCCTCCTCCCCTCCCGGTCCTACCCTCCCTCCCCCTTCTTCATGCATGCCCCTCCCCAAGTCCACTGATAGAGGAGGTCCTCCTCCTTCCTTCTGATCTTAGTCTATCAGATCACATCAGGAGTGGCTGCATTGTCATCTTCTGTGGCCTGGTAAGGCTGCTCTCCCCTTAGGGGGAGGTCATCAAAGAGCAGGCCTATCAGATTGTGTCGGTGGCAGTCCCTCTTCCCATTACTATGTAACCCACTTAGACACTAAATTGCCATGGGCTACATCTGTGCAGGGGTTCTAGGTTATCTCCAGGCCTGGTACTTGGTTGGAGTATGAGTCGCTGGGAAGACCCCTGTGTTCAAATCTTCTAGTTCTGTTGCTCTCCTTATGGAGTTCCTGTCCTCTCCATAACCTACTATTTCCCACTTCTTACATAAGATTCCATGCACTCTGCCCAACAGTTGGTCGTAAAGTCTCAGCGTCTTTGATAATCTGCAGGGCAGAGCCTTTCAGAGGCCATCTGTGGCAGGTTCCTAGGTTGTTTCCTGTTTTCTTCTTCTTCTGATGTCCATCCTCTTTGCCTTTCGGGATGGGGATTGAGCGTTTTAGTCAGAGTCCTCTCTATTGATTAGTTTCTTTAGATGGACAGATTTTCCCAAAAAGGAGTAGAAAGCATTTTCTTTTGACCAATCCACTCCTTATTCTTCCCTCTGATTTCTACACAATCCTGTCTCTCTTCCAATTTCATTTCCAGTTAGTGTTGGTCTCTTGCATGTGAATATAGTGATGTTTACTGTGGCATGAGCAACCTACCATGAGTCCCAGGCCTGAAGAAAATTGACTTCCCTTTTATTTGTCCATTTCCTATAGCTTCTCATGTTGGGGTGGAGCCTTGTGGGTACACCCTCCCCAAGCCATGCTGGAATATTGACAGACTGACCTTGAACTGGGCTTGTGTAGCAAGCACAGCTGTTGCAAGTTTATGAATGCAACTACCTTTGTGTCCTGAAGATGTATCCCTAGATGTTCTCCTTAACTGCTGGCTCTTACAAACTTTCTTTTCCCTCTTTCTTTAGGGTTCCTGAATCTTAGATGTAAGGGTTGTGCTATAAATTTCTCGTATGGGGATAACCACCTCGAGCCACTTCTGCGTTCTAAAGAGCGTGTTTCTCTATCTTAACCTCCATCCACTGGAAAAAAAATATTGGCTTATCTGATGAAGGGTGAGAGCTCACCCTGCTCTCTGGTTATAAGGTAGATCAGTGTAGCAGACTAATAGCGTAATTTCTCCCCTATACCCTCTCACAGATTATTGTCCAAGTTTACAGAACCAGGAATGAGCTCCCTCCTGTTGAGTGAGATTTAGCAGTCAAATTCCTGCTCAACATCTAGAACTTAAGAAAAAGAAAAATAACTCCACAACTTGAGCACCAAAAGCCAAAGCAACCAACCAATAAATGGACTAATTAACTGAATAAATATTCTCAAATAATGAAATACAAATGGCCAATGAATATTTGAATTAGACTTCAATATCCTTAGCCCTTAAGGGAAATACAAATGAAAACTAATATGAAATTCTATCTCACCCAATTAACAATGGTTATCATCAGAGCAACAAGTGACAAGCTTGGAGGGTGGCTCAGTCAGTCCTTGCCTTCAAGCATAAGCCCCTGAACCAACATTTAAAAAAGGAAAGAAAGGAAAGAAAAGACCAGGCATAGTGTTGTGCCCTTGTAATTGTAGCATAGGGGACAGTCAAGTCACCCTAGTTTACCTTTGATATTTCAGATCACAGATGAAAACAACAACAGACACACACACACAGGGAAAGAGAGAGAGAAAGAGAGAGAGAGAGGGGGAGAGAGAGAGAGAGAGAGAGAGAGAGAGAGAGAGAGAGAACTTCAGCTTAAAACCTAGTGGATGGCACAATATCATGTGAGGTTGCCCTCTGGTCTCCACATGTACATATACACACAAAAGCCTGCGCTGTGCATCTTTGAGCACATGTGTACACGTATACACAAGAACACACACAAACCAGAGGAAGAACAAATGAGAATGAAACAGGATGCAGAAAAAGTGGAATTATGATGGTTGTAATGTAAACTCATGCTCTGAGGGAATAGCTGTGGATACTTGATGTTTCTTTAACAATAATTTAAAAACTTAAAACTAAAAATAGACCCACTATATGACCTTGCTATATTGCTTCTGTGTATAAAGTTCAATGATATGGGGCTAGAGGGGTGGCTCGGTGGTTGAGCATACTTGCTGCCCTTGAAGAGGACCTAAATTCAGTTCCCAACACCTAGGACTCCAGGAGATCCCACACCCTCTTGCACACGCACACACACACACACACAATTAAAAATAAAAGCAAAATTTAAGTGTGGATGATTCTAGGTAAGTATGGCACGGGGATCCTTACACATATATGTTTATTGCTGAGAGACCCACAATGTCCAAATACTCAGCCATCCTGGAAGCCCCACAAATGCAGAGCTAAGGAACATGTGACACACCTAGAGAATGGAAATTCATTCAACTGTAAAAATACCAAATTATGACATTCACCAGAAAATGGTTGGGACCAGAGATCACAGAGAGAATCCAAATTCCGTAATAAAAGTATTAAACATTTCCTCTCACATGTGAAATCTAGACTTAAATTTATGCATATACACATTTATTTGTTTGTACCTATATGTGTTTGCATATATGCATCTGTGTGTTTATGTGAGACATGAGGGTAGAAACAAAAATACAGGAGAAGAGAAAGGAGTCTTTCAGCAAAAGGAGGTGGGATCAGAAGTGAGTAATGGGATGCTCCCTCCTTCAACTCCCCTATGTCCCACCCTCCCTCCTCTTCCCACATCACCTTCCCCTAGAAGGGGGAATTCTCCACCATTGCCATCAGCCCATAGCTTGTTAAGTCTCATCAGGACTTAACATCAGGACTCATCATTTTCCTCCATGGCCTGGCAAGGTTCCATCACCAGGGACGCGTGATCAAAGAGCAGTCAACTGAGTTCATGATAGAGGCAACACCTGCTCCCCTCACTCAGAGATCCACAGGGAGACTGAGCTTCCAATCAGCCACATCTGAGCAGCGGGTCAAGGTCCTCTCTGTGTGTGGTCCTCAATCAGTGCTTCAGTCTCTGTAGGACCACCCCTCCCCAGGCTCAAATCCTTTAGCTTTGTTGTTCTCCTTGTGGGGATCCTGTCCCCTCCATGTCTGTCTATCCCTACACCCCTCTTTCTTTTTCCATAAGACTCTCTGCACTTTGCCCAAAGTTTGGTCATGAGTCTCAGCATCTGCTTCCATCCCCTGTGGGGTGGAGCCTTTCAGAGGACCATCCACAGTAGGCTCTCATCCTGTTTCCTCTCTTCCACTGCTTTTGGTATCTATCCTGTTTGCCATTCTGAATGAGATTTAAGCATCCTCCCCAAACAGTAAGAGGTATAACTTAAACATAATATAGTGTACCCATCCCCACAGTTTTATTTTTTTCTGTCTCATTTCTCAATGATTAATTATGGTTAACAGATTAAATTTTTTGCTAGGGTGATGTTCCATGGTAGAGTGCTTGCCCAGCATATACAAGGCCCTAAGTTCAATTTTCAAAGCCACAAAAACAAGATCAAAATTTTAATGACTTCAGAAGTAAATGACTCATGAATTTTAAAATGCAGTCTATTCTGAGTAACACAACAGAATCACTGCAGCTGACATGAGCCTGTCTGGGATAGAAATCATCTCCTTGCTCAGTAAGGCCATACTGCAAATGTCACCCTACCGACGGTCACTTAGGAACATCTTGTCTACTGTAATTGTTGTGGCATCAGAGTACTGGTATTCAAGAAATCCTCTTTGCATTAATAATGTAAAGGGTACAGATGTTGATAATTCAGATTACTTTGCAGAAGCCATAAAACATTTCTTGAGTAAGCAAAATTCTTTTGGCATATTTTTAAATTACAACAATTCTTGATAATCTCATGCATGTGTACAATAAAACATGATCACATCTACTCTCCATTTCTTCTCTCCTATGTTCCCCACATTCTTCCCAATTTCATATTGTATGTGTGTGTGTGTTTGTGTGTGTGTGTGTGTGTGTGTGTTTTAAATAATTCACTAAGTTCAACCAGTGTTGTCCACGTGTGCATTCGTATGGGCTCTCCACTAGTGCAAATGTGAAGATTTAAGGAATGGTTATCAGCTATATACTTCCATGAAAAGAGGAAATATCACCTTTCCTCCCATGTATGACAAAATAATATGAGGCTCACGAGGCCAGGAAGGGGGGATTAAAAACTCGAAGCAAGGATCCCCTGACAGTAAGATTCTCCACAGCAGCTGCATCTTGGACTTCAAACATGGGAAGTCCATTTTAAAGACTGAAAAAGAGGAAAACCGCACTGACAGTCTGCTCACAGGTAGACTGGAAATGGTCCCTATTTAGTAGACGTAATTCCTAGTTTTAATTTAGGAATTATCTTGAAATAAAAGTCTACAAAAATATAAATTCTGTCCTGGTCAAATTCTATTTAAGATAGCTTAGCTATGCAATTTTATTCTCCTAATAGCAAATAGCAACTTATTAAAAATCAGAATGTAACACAAAAACACACTTAAAATTTTTCTCTAGTACATTTGCTAAGTACTAAGAAATCAAATGTTTCACATTTTAAAAATCCATGGATCAGCACTGCAGATAAAAATGAGAGATACAGATATACAATATAGATATAAACATAAGAATCTGGCATTCTGCATATTAAAGATTCCAGATGCCAAGAAAAATCATCTTCAAATGCATGAGATATTTTCCCCCTTATGTGTGACTAAAACCTAGTTTACTGGGCTGGAGAGATGGCTCAGCCGTTAGAAGCTACCAAAATATATAAAACCTGGATTTCTGACCTGTGAGATAAGTCTGAATGTCTTCTTCCTATGCTGAGAGACTTTGCAAAAAAAAAAAATAGATAGATAGATAGATAGATAGATAGATAGATAGATAGATAGATAACTGAAGCAGATGTGTTTAATATGAACTTGGGAAATGGGCATATGACAAGTGAGGCAAAGAGAGTAAACCAAGGCAATCTGACCAGCCTCTTTCTATTTCAGAGTAAGAAAATTCCTAAATGTATGACTCAGTGGGAAATGAAACCCTCTTGCCTGGAATTATTCCTCCACCTGACCCTGTTAAATCTTTGAGGTTCCTATATCACAATTTTATATGAATTAAGACATTAAAACCTCATTTAAAAATTCATATCTTTGGTTTATGTGGAAGACAGACTATTAGTCTCTGAAGAATTCTACACTTTTAACCTCCATAACCTGGAAATATGTTGCATTGCAGGGCACAAAAATTACACAGATGTAATTCAGTTCTCAAGATAAGATGATTACCTGGCTTTCACAGAAGGGACCAATCTTATTACATAATCCTTAAATCCTTTCCCTGGCTAGATGAAAAAAAAAAAAAAAAAAAAAACAGCATAAGGAGACATTCAAAAGTACTGGTGAACTCAACCTGCCACAGATGTTTTTAGGAAGAGAAAGGAGTCAACTGTTGGTAACCTCTACCAAACTAGCAGTTGACAGGAAAACAAGGACCTTAAGGTTCTCTATCTCAAAGGATCAAATTCCACTAACAGTTGGTATGAATAGGAAATAAGTCATCATTCTACCCGTTTTCTTTTTTAAAAGGCTTTTATTTCATCTTTAATTATGTGAGTATGTATACATATGGGTCGCATACATATGAATGCTGATGCCTGCATAGTCCCAAAGAGGGCGTCATAGCCCCAAAAATGAGGTTACAAATAGCTGTGAGGCACCCTAATGGGTGCTGGGAAGCAAACTATGGTCATGTAGCAGAACATGTATGTAGTTTCAACTACTAAGCTGCCTCTCCAACCTCAAGTCCTTTTTCTGTTACAGACTCATATTGCAAACAATCACATCTAAAAATATCCCTTGCAAATTCTTCATTAGCTGAGATGAATATTCATATTTTAAAAGAAAAAAATAGACTTCATAAGTATTAGGAACATTCATATTTTAAAAGAAAAAATAGACTTCATAAGTATTAGGAATATGCTGTGTTCCAGTAAACAGGGTGAGGAAGAGAGTAGTGGTTTCACCAATGCTGGCCCTGTGGAGGACCCTGTCCATCACCCCTGAAGCTTGCTTAGCCTCACCCTCCTTCCTTCTAAGAGAGTGTTCACCTGTTTCAGACTGGGCACCGTAAGAAGCAGGATAAGCACAGTGTTGTGTGAGTCTGAGGAGCCAAGCAACCAGGGAAGCTGGTCTGGAGCAAGAGTGAGATTGAGGCATGTCCATACCCCAAGAATCTCATCTTAAGACCAGCAGGAGGGAGACAGTTCCCTCTTTCCCCAGGGCCTACATGTCCTGGTCCACGTGTCCTTACAGCACCACCTCTGCCACCCTTGAGCTGATCACCTTAAGGCTCATGGTCAGGTTGCAGGTTAAACTTCCTCTCTCCTTATAAAATCATGTCCAACAAGCACCCAGAATTCCTCTTCATGCAAATAAGTCATTCCCAACACCTTGGCACCAGGCCAATGATGTACACTCACCCAGAAAATCTCTACCCACTCCCCAAGCTTTAACTAACCTTTGTTTCCCCCAATTAAATGAGCCTTCTCACGGAAGCTGCCTCCTGAAATCTGTTTCTTGTGCAGTCACCCTCACCTGAGGTCCTCATCCCCCTGTTGTTCGTGCCTTGTTCCCTCCTCCAAGATCCATCAGTTGTGATCATGGGCACAGTTACAGGTGGGGAAGCAGGACCAGAAGTAGCAGTTTTGGGCATTAGATGACTTTTTCAGACAAGGTTGGAGGAAATGGCTCTAAGGAAGGAAAAGGCAAATTTTTGGATTTGTGAGGGAAAATCCAGCAAGACACCTTGTCCTCAGAGCCCTTCACAAACCAGTGCTCTGACTTTTATTCCTCCTCCTGAGGCCTCCAAGGAAGAAAATGAAAGGTCTAAGTGAGCAATTATCTCAACACATCACTTTGGATTGAGAAGTTCTGAGTGAACTGTGGCCATCGGGCTACTTGGGAAATTACTCTGGTTCTTTGCAGAGGAGTGGCTGTAAGAACTAATATACTTTCCAAGTGTAAACTCATGCATTTTCCAGAAGTAGCGTAGACACATGTCAGCACCAATCTACTGAGATGTCCTCAAAGTCAGACACATCTAAACTTGCCTTCTCCTGGGAATCACAGCAGCTGAGCAATGAAGATAGAGAGCTTTCACCTTGTGTTTGTCGGGATGTATGGGTGGTGAGGAAGGTAGTGTGTGCTAAGAAACCAGATGAAAAAAAAGCTTCTCACCTCTAGGTGAAGTCCTAAGCACTATGACTGTGTGTCTTCAGAAAGTCTTTCTTCCTCAACGAGCTGCCCCTCTCTAAGACTTTTGTCCTTACTTCTACAGTGCAGCCTGCTTCCTCCCTTGGCCGCTGTGTAACAATCATTAAAACAGAAAGACTATCCATCACCTATTTGGTCTCTAATTTATATCATAACCTGATGCCCTGTCAATCTACCTACAGCCCATTCAGTAACCAAGATACAAGTTACCTCTCACTTGTGTCCCAGACTTCAGAGCCTGGCTTGAAGGTCTTATCATTTTGACTTTATCCTTTCACCCATATATCTGTTCTTCTTCTAAGTGTTACATAAACTTATTAACAACACTCTGGATAGAATGTGCTCTTGGTTCTTTCTGGTGTGACTCCCTTTCCATGGCAGTTGTGTGGAGGTCAGAGGACAACTTGTGGAAATTTGTTCTCTCCTTCCAGCATGTGGAACTCGGGGATTGAAATCTAGTCTTCAGGCTTCGTGACTGATGCCCTTCCCTGATTAGCCACCTGGCTGGCTAGGCTTCCTTACTTCTTTTCTCATATTTGCTTTACTTTGCCCTAGACTCACATCATGCTTTAGCTTAACTATGGAGTATCTTTCAATCTCACCCAACAGATTGTCACTTCCCATATTTCATTAGCAAAGCAAGCTAGCACTGATCACACTGTCATTTGTTCACTAAGTTATAAATCCAAGGAATGTAAAATTGCTTTCTGATATAACTTATGGTCTGTGACTGTGTGCTAAGAGCCTGGCATGTAATACAAATAGAATCAAACAACAATTCAATCCACTGCATTGAGTTTCCATTTAATCACCTGATTATTCAGAGAGTCTTTATAGCATGATGGTTGAGTCCACCATCATCTGGGAACCAAACTAGCCGAATTTAGTTCAGTCTCTCCCTCTGCCATCTAGTATCTATCTGCTTGATCTTGGGAAAGTTACTAAATGAAAAATAATAGAAACCTCAGGGTCACCATAAAAATTAAATTAGTTGGTAAGAGTGAAGCATTTTAGGGTAGTCCACAATTGGTAAAGGTTAGCAAATTCATTTAGCTAAACTTTCCACAAATGATAATCACTGAAGAACAAAGACATGGTGATAACTTGCAAAAAAAAAAAAAAAAAAAAAAAAAAAACATTGTTTAGAATAAGGCAGGGAATTGTTCTAGCCTCTTAAACTATTAGCAGCTATGATTATCCAAAGGAGACCTGCACAAGATCAGGGCTTCTAACATTCCACCATAATGGGAAGATTACAAGAGGCTCCTTCTCTCCCTCTAAATATGGTAGGGGGGACTCATTAGAACCCACCCCTGTTCTTCAATAGGCAGTTAAGAGTTACTGGTATTTTTTTTCAGTGGTAAAGACACCCATAAGTTGTCCATGCTATGGTAGGTTGAATAAAAATGCCCCCTCCATAGGCTCATATATTTGAATTCTTAGACACCAAGGAGTATCACTGTTTGAAAAGACTATAAAGATTAAGAGATATGGCCTGGTTGGAAGAAGTATGTCACTGAGCTGTGGGCTAGCCCATGCCTAGCCCAGAATATTTGTCTGTCTGTCTGTCTGTCTGTCTGTCTGTCTGTCTGTCTGTCTCTCTCTCTCTCTCTGTGTGTGTGTGTCTCTCTCTCTGTCTGTCTCTCTGTCTCCTCCCCTCTGTCTCTCTGCTTGAGGATCAAGATGTAGCTCTGAGCTACTGTGCCATGTTCACTATCATAAAAATAATAGTCTAAGCCTCTGAAACTGTAAGCACTCTCCCAACTAAATGATTTCTTTCATAAGACTTGCCTGGGCCATGGTGTCTTTCCACAACAGCAGAACAGTTACTAAGACACATACTTTTGTCAGTAACCCTTCACCTATGTTCCCATAAATAACTTTAGTTAAACTCATTGGTTCTCCAAGCTGTATTTGGGTAGAATCATTTTGGCAAATTAACTGGTGTCCTATCTGGAATAAATAGATCTTTGTTCATAATCTCAGAAAAAGTTTATAAAACCCATAAAAGGAAATATTTGGAGTTAAAAAAATGACGTGGCAAATTCTACACATGAGGAAAACAGCAAGATGCTGTGAGTGCATGAAGGCATGAATGAGCAGAAAGATTCACATAGGTAAAAGTCAGACTAGCAGATCACAGAGTTCAAAATACCCATTCCCAAAATAGTTTTGGCTTACTGATTTCTCCAGCGTTGGGGAGTGATGGTTCATTAAACTTGGGTAATAACTTAGAGAAAACCAAACCCTACACCCAGCCCTACAAAAGTAATGACACAAAATTAACTTACCTCGCATTTCATGTACCACCTGTATCCCCAGGGCTATCTCCACATAGTCAGATCAGCACCCATTTCGCTTCTACATGTGGCTTACACTCTTTTATTTTCAACTTCCAAAGCTATAGAACACCCTTCTAGACAATATACAAACCTGAAGGAATGCAATGCAGAATGGCAATCAGTGCCTTCTCCTTTCAGCACCTAACTCATTTTCTCCTCATTAAGTATTCAAAATATTTAAAATTATTACATTATGCCTGAGTCATAATGTTGTTAAAGCTTATAAAAATCATCTCAGTGTTAATTCCCCAAACCCAACTTTTAAAATATATTCCTCTCCAGAATCTGTCCATATTATAACTAGCAAAGGTCTTTTTTCTTTAAGTTAAGAGTACACAGAAATAGATGAAGTAAAGAAGAAAAATTACTGGCTAAGTGGAGACAAAGTTTGGATTTAGAAGCTGTGATCATGGCTCACAGACCTTTTGTTGTAATAGAACACTTTTGTCCCTAGTCACATGTACCATTCCTTGTGGGCTGAGCAGAAAACTATGTCATGAGGAACAGTTATAATGGGGCTGGAGAAAGAGCCCAGTAGTTAAATGCATTTGCTGCTCTTGCAGAGGATACCAATTGAGTTTTAGCTTAATTTAATGGTGTCAATCTGTTGAAAACAAAAGTTTCCTTCATGAGGGGTGAAAACTACACTTTCGTATGGATATGATAACAAATATTTATAATGCATTAAAGATTATACTTGTTTAATGATTTTTCTTTGGAATTCATTTCTGCCTCACAAAAGGAGGTACATAAGGTGTAAAGTGGCCCAGTGATTTCCAGCATAATCAGGAACCATGTCAAAATTTGCTAACCGCAAAAGTCAGATAAGGAGACAAATAAACTAGAAGTTTAGTTGTTACAGTTGGAGGCTCAAAAGAGCTGCATACAAAGGCTAAGCCAGAAGTGCCAGGCACTGTGGGAGATTTACAGGGAGGGTATGGGCTAGCTATCACTTTTCTGAAAATAGACCAGACTCTCTCATCAAGATGATATAAAAAAGAATCATGATTCAAAAAGGATTAAGTCACAGTCAAAGAATAAGTTAGACAAAAGATGTCCTGAAACAGTGTGTCAATAAAAAGAACTCTTGGAATGCTCTGGCATGAAAAACTAGCATGTCTTTATCATAGGTGGCTGTGATTGCACAGGAAATGTAGGTGACTGCCAGCATTCACGAAACATGTAATTATGCAGAAAATCATGTGCTGTTACAAAGAGGGAGCCCGATTTTGATGATGTAGAAGAGACTAAAAAATTGTTGACTACTACAAAAAAACTGCCTTGCTCATTCAAACAAGTTGGTATGGCTTGTTTATCTATTTATGTTAGGTGTCTTATTCCTTAACACAAAAATTATATCTTTCAGTCAAGAAAGAATGAAAACCCATGTACCAGATGAGATATAAGATCTAATAGAAATAACTGAAGCTTCATGGTGCAGTTGAATAAGATAGATAATGAATTTACACATTGGCATTACAGGCTCCAGATCTAACACTGTACTTAGCCTCACTCACAGTCCTCAGTGCTTATTATCAACTTAGACCCTGTACCAAAAGTGATAGCTAAGACACACAGCATCCCATAGATAGGCCATTTCATATCAATACCTCATGAGTGAGGAAAAAAAGATACCCTGCTTAAGCAATTCAGCTAATTTCTGTTTGCAGACATTACTATTCAGAATTAAAGCTGAGACCACTGGGCAGAAAAGAGAGTATAGCAATTTGGGTCCTTTGAAAAAACAGATGCCATCCATAGGTGCATGTATTTGAACACTTGCTCTCTAGTGGATGGTGATTTGGGGGAAGGTTACTGAGCCTTTAGGTGGATGGGCTTTTGGTGTCTATAACCTCTCCCTGCTCTGGTTCACCCTCTCTGCTGACTGCATGCTGGGACGCCATCTCCCAGCTTCCTGTTCTTCCTGCCTGCCTTCCTTGCCATTATGACCATCTTACCTTCTAGTAGAGTAGACCCAAATCAACCTTTCCTTTTTCTAAGCTGCATTTAGTCATGAAATTTTATCACAGCAGCAGACATAACTAGTACAGGAGTGCACACAGAATCACAGAACGGATACAGTTCTTAGCATAACAATCAAACAGTGCATATTAGTATAAATGGTTCTGGTTTGGGAAATAGAAAAGAAATGACTAATGAGGTGCCTGCAATTACTTCAAGAAAAGGAAATTGTTAGAGCTGTTACATTCTATATATGAACTATGACTTCAGCAACCATCAATTTTCCTCTCTCTCTCTCTCTCTCTCTCTCTCTCTCTCTCTCTCCCCCCACCGCCGTGTGTGTATATGTGTAGGGGTGTGTTTGTGTGGGCTTGCATGAGAAAAAGAAAATGGTGAGGATTTCAAATTTGTAGTAAATATTTAGGATTTGGAAGGTTTTAACACAGTTTTTCTAAACCTATTGTATTTGTAATTAGTAAAATTAGTCATTTTCATTTCTTAAGCTGAAAATGTGTATTGGATTCATTTTGAAATATTTTAGCAGTAAGATACTAGAATCTTGTAAATAGAAGCAATGTGAAATCAAATTTTATTTCTAGAATATTGTTAATTAAAATATCCTATCATGACAAAAATCAAATTGTCTTTGAAAACATGAGTACATAAAAGCCTGCACTCTTCCTTTCTTTTTAAACAGTAGCAGCCAAGCATGTTGGTATCTGGCTGCCATCCCCAGTCCTCAAAAGACTAAACCAGGAAGATGAGAAGTTCAAGCAGAGCTGGAGCGATTTTGAAAGTCCTTGCTTCAAACCAGAAGCTTTTGAAGAAAGGGAAAAGGAAGGAAGCCTACCACAGATGTCTTCTGAAAAAACTCCACCCAGCAGGAGGTTGAAGCAGATGCAGAGACCCATAGCCAAACTTTGGTCAGAGCTCAGGAGTCTTATGGGAGAAGGTAGATAGAAGGACTCAGAGGGGACAGGAACTCCACAAGGAGACCAACAAAGCCAACAAATCTGGGCCCCAGGAGCTCTACTGAGACTGATGCATTAACCAAGGACCATTCATGGAGAGGATCTAGACCCCCTTTTCAGATGTAGCCCATAGCCAGCCCAGTCTCCAAGTGAGTCCCCTGATAGGGAAGCAGTGGCAGTCTCTGACATGAACTCAGTTCCCTGCTCTTTGTTCACTTCCCCCTGGCTGGGTGGCCTTAGCAGGCCAGGGAGGAAGAGGATCCAGGCAGTCCTGATAAGACTTGATAGCTACGGCCAGATAGTAGGGGAGGAGGACTACCCCTTTTTAATGCACTAAGGGAAGTGAGGGGGAAGAAGGCGGGAGGGGGACCAGGAGGAGATGAGGTAGGAGGCTACAATCATGATACGAAGTGAGTAAATTGTAAAAAAAAAAAAAGTAATAATTTAATTTCAAAAGGAAAATGTTTGTGAAAGTAGCATACACAAAAGTGTTAGCCATTTCCTTGTATCTGATACATGCCTGTCCATGCCTTATTGAAGATTCAAGTTCTCAATTAGATAATTATATTTTTTTTCCTTAATTAAGTTAGTGATGGTATTCTAGAATGTAGATGCCTTAGGCACCTATCTGAAACAAAACACAACAAACAAACAAAAAAGCTAATTTAACAATAGTGTTTGATTCACAGAGCCCCTGATTTCCAGGCTTGCCTTGTCATTATCACCTACTTATTTTGCTTATTTTATTTTTTTCCATCCTGTTTCCTTGGTTTTTTTATAACACATGACATGGGCACTTTGATGTTCTGACTGTCCCTGCCCTGCTGAAGTGTGTTATCACCTGCATTAATAAAGGCATGATATTAAGGTGCACTTCTTAAGAATGTGCATCAAGGAAGCCAGCTGCACTATGTTGAAGAACATACTGAGATCTGGTCTGAGAAAGAGTGCTGATGTGTTTGTCCAACTGTTATTAATACATGAATGAATTAATACATCATGAATTTATGAACAACTTTTGAGTCCTGAATGATAAACGCTTCAAGAATTGAAACTAAAAGTTTTCCAATGATGTTTGTAGTGAGCAGAAAAGGCTATCTTTTAGTGAGTTGAGTGGCTTTAAGGATTGATTTGTCCTGTTTACAGGGAGGGAGAACAAAAGACAACTGCATGATGGCAAGGATGCACAAACCCAAGATAGAAGCACAGAAAATTTACATAAAGACAAAGCTAGCACAAGCATCACAGTGTGTTGGAGTGTGGCCTGATGTTTCATATTTGTTAAGTGCTTGCCTCCAGAGATTTTCATAGTTTACACACAAACTGCCATGTACCCCAAGCATTGCTGTTTAACCTTACCTAAGAAATTATTTCTAATTGGCTGATTAAAAGACCTAAACCTGGTATATACTCACTCATATAGACATACAACATAGGACAAACCCACTAAAACCTGTGCATCTAAAGAAACTAAGCAAGAGAGAGGACCCTAACTAAAATGTCCAATCCCCATCCGGAAAGGCAAAGAGGATGGACATCAGAAGAAGAAGAAAACAGGAAACAACCTAGGAACCTACCACAGAGGGCCTCTGAAAGCCTCTGCCCTTCAGACTATCAAAGCAGATGCTGAGCCTGATGGGCAACTGTTGGGCAGGTGAACGGAATTTTAGGTAAGAACTGGGAAATAGTAAGAGCTGGAGAGGACAGGGTCTCCACAAGGAGAGCAACAGAACAAGAAAATTTGAACACATGGAACTTCCAAGAGACTCATACTCCAACCAAGGACTATTCATGGAGATAACCCAGAACCCCTGCACAGATGTAGCCCAGGGCAGTTCAGAGTCCAGTTGGGTTACATAGTAATGTGAAGAGGGACTGCCTCTGACATAATCTGATTGGCCTGCTCTTTGATCACCTCCTTCTGGGGGGGGAGCAGCCTTACCAGGCCATAGTAGAGGACAATACAGCCACTTTTGATGTGAACTGACAGACTAAGATCAGAAAGGAGAGGAGAACCTCCCCTATTAATGGACTTGGGGAGTGGCATGCAAGCAGAGGGAGGAGGGAGGGTGGGATTGGGAGGGGAGGAGGGAGGGGGTTATGGGGGGATGCAGAATGAATAAAGTGTAATTGATGAAAAATTTAAAAAAAAAGACCTAAACCTGGATAGGGAAGAATGGGATAGCCTTGGGACAGGAGAATCATGGGAAGGAGAAAGACAGGAAGAGAGGAAAGAGGAGGGAGCCACAATGGGTTAATGTGGAAAAGGAACCACGTGGGCCGGGAGAAAGGACTCTGAAAGTGACGTGGAAAGGAGCAATCCAGATGAAGTATTTATAGAATTATGGGTGGGAGATAGGCCAGATAGGAATTGTTAAGGCAGGTGGTACTGGATTTGATGGAGGCTGGGAGGTAGATATGGAAGTTATTAAAGTGGAATTATTTGCATAGGTGGAATTATTTGTCCAGCCCAAGGTGTTGTAAGGCAATTATAAAACCTAACAGGTGTCTGTGTTATGCCCAGAGTGCAAAGACTACAAAGGCTACCAGGAAACTGACCACGTATGCAAGAACAATGAGCCTTTATTTCAGGCTTAAGCTCAGACTCACCACTGTCTAACACAGTGGATTAGGGAGAGAACCTTGAGAAGCTGCAAAGCTGTTTATTATTGTTGTTGTTGTTGTTGTTGTTTGAGCAAGGAATGGGACGTTCCAACTTGGTCATGACATGATTAGTTCACATTTAGCAGAAGCAAGCCTGTCATAAAATGATTGGTTGGTGCTGATCTAGCGGATAGGGGCACTTCATGGAATGTCCAGGTAACAATATAAATACAAACAGGACCTAAGCGTCTGTGGAACATTACCAGGAAACAGAAACTAGGTCTACAGTATCAAGGCTGATTATGAAGCATGTATGGCAGTGCAGCTGCTTGGGCCCTTCAGTCTGTGTCTTATTGATTGTGATAGCAGGTTTGATAATAATTATAGGACTAATAAGAAACATCATTTAGCATGATAGCATTTTTTTTTTACCAACAACAAAGAAGTTTAGGAAGTAGAAAGTTCTGTATTCAGGAATGCTTTACATAGCTGGAAGAGTTTGGGTTAGATAAACAAGAAACTGTTTTATTTGACTCTTTTCATTTTGTTTTGTTTTCATGAGTTATGGTTTGAGATGAGCAATATTATCATTTTGGACTAACCTAAGAACATCTGCCCAGTAAAGCTGTGGATGTGACTTTGTTTCCTCAAATTGTACGAACTAGAAAACCAGAGACAAGAAACAACCTAAAGATCATCTAAGTCATTAATTACAAAAAGTAGTCTATGAGGAGAATATGGCCCATGGACATTTTGTGTGGTCCAAATTATCATTTAAAAAATATTAGTCAAAAGTTTAAAAAACTTGATGATTTACATACAAATCTGTTAGTGGTTTCACATAAAACAGTGAGCTATGGCAAAGCACTCCCCATCAGACTAAAAAGTATCCAGCATTGAAGGTTTTTAAAATAAAAATAGGCACTATTTATTTTAATTGCAAAAATATGGATACATAAACAATTTCAATAGATAGAGTTGTTTCAGGGGAGGAGGGGTTCTTCTGGTCTCCATGTAGAGACCAGCTGGACAATTCAAACATATAGGGGTCTAGATCCATGATGGCGGAGCCAAACCAAATCTGAGTGCCAGGAGCTCAGCGCCTGCAGTGCCAGCAAGCAGCTGCAAAGCTGAATCTAAATTCATAATGCCAGCACCCGTTTGCCCATGTGTTGTGACAGGTGGGCCTAGAACACTAAGGCCTGCTCATAATCCCGCTGATCTGCCTCATCCACCTGCGTCGTCCAGCCTGTTTTCCTCACCTCATGAAGGCCTGAGTCTGGCAGAGAAAACATTCAATTTAGAGCCCACTCCTGCTGACTCCTGATCTACCAGACCCATCAGAACCAAGCCCATCAGAAGCCATCTATACTGACCCATCTACCTGACCCATCAGAAGCCAGCTGTACTTGGGCTCCAACCCATATCATCTGTCTGTCATCCCTGGAGGCCTGTGGGGTGCCAGAGCAGCATTGGGCTTGAGGTCCTCTTCACCTAGTCCTAAACTCCCTGACATTCGAAGACTACCATACCTGCTAATACCAGAGACATCCAGAAGGCTAGAAGTCAGGATAAAAACACAAGCAACAAATCCCAGGGTCATTTGACATCACCAGAAGCCAGCAGTCCTATCACATCAAACTCTGGAGATACTGTCACACATGAAGTACAAGAAAAAAAGATTTTTAAATCTGAGCTTATAAAAATAATAGAGGCCTTAAAGGAAGAAAATAAATCGCTCAAAATAGCACAGGAAAATAAATCAAACAGCTAAACGAATTGAATAAATCCCTTAAAGAAATACAGGAAACTACAATCAAACAGAAGAAGAAAATTAATAAAACTGTTTAAGACCTAAAAATGCAACTAGAAGCAATAAAGAAAACACAATATGAGGCAATCCTGGAGATGGGAAACCTAGGGAAGAGAACATGAACTAAAGACACAAGCATCCCCAACAGAAGACAAAAGACAAAAGAAAGCTTCTCAGGGATAGAAGATACAATTGAAGAAATTGATACATCAGTCAAAGAAAATGTTAAGTCTAAACAGTTCCTGACACAGAACATCCAAGAAATCTGGGACACTATGAGAAGACCAAACCTAAGAATAATAGGAGTAGAAGAAGACTCCAAGATCCAAGGAAATAGTTTCAACAAAATCATAGAAGAAAACTTCCCAAACCTCAATGGCAGGCTCTTTGACCTCCCTAGCCCCCAAAGGAGGAGTAGTCCTGCTAGGCCACAGAGGAGGACTACTGCAGCCAGTACTGAATATACCTGATAAAATAGGGTCAGATGAAAAGGGAGAATGTCCTCCCCAATCGGTGGACATTTGCTCAGCCATCTTTGTAGCAGCTTTATTTGTAATAGCCAGAAGCTGGAAACAGCCCAGATGCCCCTCAACTGAAGAATGGATGCAGAAATTGTGGTTCATTTACACAATGGAGTATTTCTATACAATGAAAAATAACGAAATCATGAAATTTGCAGGTAAATGGTGGGACCTGGAAAGGATCATCCTGAGTGAGCTGTCCCAGAAGCAGAAAGGCATACATGGTATATACTCACTCATATAAACCTATAACATAGGATAAACCTACTAAATCTATGCATCTAAAGAAACTAATCAAGAGAGAGGACCCTGACTAAAATGCTCAATCCCCATCCCAAAAGGCAAAGAGGAAGGACATCAGAAGAAGAAAACAGGAAACAGGCTAGGAACCTGGCACAGAGGGCCTCTGAAAGGCTCTGCCCTGCAGACTATCAAAGCAGATGCTGAGACTTATGGCCAACTGTTGGGCAGAGTGCATGGAATCTTATGTAAGAAGTAGGAAATAGTAAGATCTGGAGAGGACAGAAACCCCACCAGGAGAACAACAGAACCAGAAAATTTGAACACAGGGGTCTTCCCAGAGACTCACTCCAACCAAGGACTATTCATGGAGATAACCTAGAACCCCTGCACAGATGTAGCCCATGGCAGTTCAGTGTCCAAGTAATGGGAAGAGGGACTGTCTCTGACATAATCTGATTGGCCTGCTCTTTGATCACCTCCTCCTGAGGGGAGAGCAGCCTTACCAGGCCACAGAAGATGACAATGCAGCCATTCCTGATGTGATCTGACAGACTAAGATCAGAAGGAAGGAGAGGAGGACCTCTCCTATCAGTGGACTTGGGGAGGGGCATGCGTGAAAAATGGGTAGGGGAGGGTAGGACCGAGAGGGGAGGGGGAGGGGCTTATGGGGGGATACAAAGTGAATAAAGTGTAATTAATAAAATTAAATTAAATTAAAACAACAACAAAAACAAAACAAAAGATGGATATGACCAAATGCACTGTACATATGCAAGAATTTTTCAATAAATTAAAGAAAGGAAAATTGATTCTATCAACTTCCTCTAAAAACAAACTGGAAAATGGATGAATGAAAACCATGTCTCAACTGTATTTTTCTTGTGACAGAAAGCTAACAAAGACCTAAGGGTAATTATTGAGGTAAGATGCCATTGACTGACATGCTTTATCATTGTAGGTAAGGATAAGGCAGAACTGACTGGAGCCTTGTTTATGGTTTTCTAAGACATGGAGGTTTATAACAGCAAATGAGGACCCTTGGAAGGGCCTCTCATTTCAGTGATATCTGTTCATTGCCTATTTTTCTCATTGATAAGCAGTAGATTCCTAGGGGCCGTTATAGGGAGGACTGAATACTTGGAAACAAGACAGCAGATTATTAGTTCCATACATTGACAGCCTTGGAAAAGACTGAAGCTATGTCATGCAGGGACACAGAAGAATTCACAGCTTCCACAAGTAGACAACAACTTGTTCCCGCACTGAGCATCTGGCTCCTCAGAGGCTGTGCTCGTGACTGACTGAGCATGGAGCTCATCTCAGTGCTGCAAGCAGGACATGACTTGGAAAGATCTACTTCCTGGGGATTAAGTGACAAAGGAAACTTGGAGATGAGACATCTGAGGCACTCCTGGTTTTCTCTAATGCCAAGCAATATGATACAGGTTCATAAATTTGGCATCATCCTACAATGAAGGAACCATGCTAATGTGGAGCTAAAAACCAAAGCCAAATCTTTGAAGAGTACGTACAGATCCAAGGAGATGAAAGAACACGGCAGTTGTTAAATGGGTGCTGGAGACGTTCGGTGCTTATGGTGGGAAATAAGGAAGAAAACTCTGGCAGAGTCAGTCACCGCCCTCCCAGTTTATTTATTACCCACTTAATGCTGGGAAGTCTGACATGCCATGAATTGTCATGTTTAAATTATCTATGAAACTGTGAGGTGACCAGTGTTTCTACAAGGAAATCAGCTCTCAGAGAAGATTTTTATGTAGATGTTAAGAAAAACAGAATCCAGACAGATATTTACATTCAGTAATTACATTTTAGAATCACTGATGATGACATAGGCTAGGAATGGGGCAGAAGAAGCTGCAATGAATAGAGTCCCAGCAAAGACCTCAGATACACACACAGGAAGCTAAGGGAGGCAGTGGCCCTGGTGGAAAGCCCTGTACTCCTGCATCAAGTAATCATTACAGACAAGCTGTCAGCATGGAGGAAATGCGACCTTGAGTAAAGGCAGCTCCCTGAAGCTGAGGCAAATCTCAGGGGAGGGACTCAACTCTGTCAGCCACAGAGGAACTCATTTGCTGAGAGATTAAGCATTGACATGCCAAAGGGTGGGGGTCGAAGTGAAACACCACAGAATCCACTGCAAAGGCTTTAACAACCTGCCTGTGTTCACACAGTCATTGGTGCCAGAACTTAAACCCAAGTCTCTCCTGTTTCAAATCCATGTTCATCTTAATAGTATCCAGTTAACTCTACTGCAGCACAGGAGAGGAATGAGCGTCCTCCTGGAACATAGCTGCAAACTGGGTCTGTGCTGTTAGGTTTGAGCACAGGCCCACGAGGACAGAGCCCTACACGTCCTCTTCCCAAGCTTCTGTGTTTCACTACTCCCATAAGAAACTCTATATTCAGGTGACATACACTAAGTTCTACTCATAGGCTGAGTTTGAACAACAATTTCCCAAAACAGTTTGCAAGGTGCCACTTTCCCTTGAAGCTCTGCACAACATATTTAATGTGTATGTGATACATGAATGCATCCAATATGTATCATATGTGGTATATATAAATGCATGTATCAGCAAGATTTCTACACTTAGTAACTTTCACATTTTTGTAACTTTGGCATTTTTGTGACGCTTTCATTGTTACCAAATCCATAGTGTCCTAATTTGCTTTCTGTTGTTTTGATAAATCACTGACCACTATCAGGGAAAGGGACTCAGGGCAGGAACCAGGAGGCAGGAACAGAAGCCAGGAGTATAAGGAAATGCTGCTTACTAGCTTTTAACCCTGGCTTGCTCAGCTACCTTTCTATGCAGGTGCCGCCTGCATAGGAGTGGCACCACCTACCATGGGCAGAGCCTTCCCACATCAATTATTAATCAATAAAATGCCCTACAGACGTGCCCACAGGCCAATCTGATGAAAGCGATGTATGTATGTATGGGTGTAGTATGTGTATAATCAATAATCTATGGACACTACCATGTGCAGCTGCACAGCCCAACACATGTGGACACCAGAGGAAGATGTTGGGTGTCTTCCTGTAACACTCTTTTTTTTTTTTTATCAGTTACATTTTATTAACTCTGTATCCCAGCCGTGTCCCGATCCCTCATTCCCTCCCAGTCCCTCCCTCCCTCCCTCATCTCCACCGCGCCCCTTTCCAAGTCCACTGATAGGGGGGACCTCCTCCCCATTCATCTGATCCTGTTTTATCAGGTATCTTCAGGACTGGCTGCAAAGCCCTCCTCTGTGGCCTAGCAGGACTGCTCCTCCCTTGGGGGTGGGGAGGCCAAAGAGCCAGTCATTGATTTCCTGTTAGAAATAGTCCTTGCTCCCCTCACTTTGGGAAACCAATTGGTTACTGAGCTACCACAGGCTACATCTGAGTGGAGGTTCTAGGTTATATCCATACATGGTCCTTGGTTGAATGTCAGTCTCAGAAAAGACCCTGTGCCCAGATATATTTGGTCCTTGTGGAGCTCCTATCCTTTCCCCATCAGACTAACTCCCCTTCTTTCTTATGATTCCCTGTACTCTGCCAAAGGTTTGGTCATGAGTCTTTGCTTTGAAAACACTGCTAGTTAGAGTCTTTCAGATGCGCTCAGTAGACTCCTGTCATATGTTCAATGCACATCCCATCTGTCTTTCTAAACGAGGACTGATCATCTTACCCCATGTCTGCTCAATTGATTATCTTTTTTAGATGTATAGATTTCATTATGTTTATCATATCTTATAGGTCTATATAAGTGAGTATATCCCATGTTTGTCTTTCTCCTTCTGGGATATTTCACTCAGAATGATCTTTTCTAGATCCCACCATTTGCCTGCAAATTTCATGATTTCCTCCTTTTTGATTGCTGAGTAGTATTCCATTGTATAAAAATACCACAATTTCTGTACCCATTCCACCGTTGATGGACATCTGGGTTGTTTCCAGGTTCTGGCTATTACAAATAGAGCTGCTATAAACATGGTTGAGCAAGTGTCCTTTTTGTGTACTTGAACAAACTTTGGGTATATACCTAGCAGTGGTATAGCTGGGTCTGGAGGAAGCACTATTCCTATTTGTCTTAGAAAGCGCCAGATAGCTTTCCAGAGTGGTTGTACCAGTTTACATTCCCACCAGCAGTGGAGGAGGGTTCCCCTTTCTCCACAACCTCTCCAGCATGTGTTATCGCTTGAGTTTTTCATCTTGGCCATTCTGATGGGTGTAAGGTGATATCTCAGGGTCGTTTTGATTTGCATTTCCCTGATGGCTAATGAGGATGAGCATTTCTTTAAGTGTTTTTCTGCCATTCGATATTCCTCTGTCGAGAATTCTCTGTTTAGCTCTGTTCCCCATTTTTTAATTGGATTACTTGAATTGCTGCTTTTCAGCTTCTTTAGTTCTTTGTATATACTGGATATTAGTCCTCTGTCAGATAAAGGGTTAGTGAAGATTCTTTCCCAATCTGTAGGCAGTCGTTTTGTCCTGTAACACTCTTGATTTTTTTTTTTTTAGGAGAGAAAGCAATATTGATGTTGTTGTTGTTTTTCTTTATGTGTGTGCCTGTGTAAGTGATTACCACATGTTTGGGGATACCAAAAGGATGTGTGAAATTGCGTGGATCAGTAGTGACAGGTGGTAGTAAGCAGCCCAACATGAATACTGAGAACCAAACTCAAGTTCTCTAGAAGAGAAACAAGTACTCTTAACTCTTGGGCTTCCAGGCTTTCATCTTGTTTTTAAGAAGTCTATCATTAAATATGAAGCTCATCATTTTGGGTAGGATTGCTGACAGGACATCTCTGAGGGATGTGTAATCATGTGTGCCTTTTATATGTGCTCTGAGAATTCGAACTCAGTTCTTGCATTTACAAAAAGTGCTCTTACCCATTGAGCCATCTCCCAGACATGACAAGCATATCTTTTTTAATTACAGTGTATTTACTTTGTATCCCCACTGTAGCCCCCTCCCTTGTCCCCTCACAATCTTGCCCTCCCTCCTTCTTCTCATCCCATGCTCCTCCCCTAGTCCACAGATAGGGAAGGTCCTCCTCCCCTTCCATCTGACTCTAGCATATCAGGTCTCATCAGGACTGGCTGCATTGCCTTCCTCTGCAGCCTGGTAAGGCTGCCCACTCCCCTGTCAGGGGGAGGTAATCAAAGAGCCAGCCACTGAGTTCATGTCAGAGACAGCCCCTGCTCCCCTTACTAGGAAACCCACTTGGAGATTAAACTGCCATGGGCTACATCTGTGCAGGAGTTCTAGGTTATCTCCATGCATGGTCTTGGTTGGAGTATCAGTCTCAGAAAAGACCCCTGGGCCCAGATCTTTTGAAGCATAACTTTATAAGTTGAATTTTTCATTAGAACAGAAAATGATAGTGAGAAGAAAATATAGAGGTGTATGCACAGATACTGCTTAATGTCACTCAAAATGACTGGGAATTTTCAATTTAGCCCTTGATTCTTGTGCAGCAAAGGGAGTTGGTAGGCAATGAGCATGTAATTAGGTCCAGTCCACATAGAATTGATGGGAAAGTATTCAGTCAGTCAATCTTACTGATTAAAAATGAAAAGTAAGTGTTTTAGACAGGATTGTAGTAAGTAAGTATAAAGCTGTGTGTGTGTGTGTATGTGTGTGTGAGAGAGAAAGAAAGAAAGACAGAGAGAGATCAATGGTGTTATAATTAGTGTTCTCTGCCTCGCCTGTCAGGGAGATAGTGTGAAAATACCACTCATTTGAACGATGCATTGGGATTAGCAGGTGGGAGGCCCTGTCTACTGGCCAGGCCTGCCCCCCGTTATATACCTAGTGCCAACCTGATAGGAGAAAACTCCAATTCAGCTTCCCACCTCAACACCTAAAAATAACACAGAAAGTTTTTTCTTTCTCAGAAGTTCAGATGATAACTAAAAAAAAATCCTAAAAAAAAAAAAAAAATGCAACTGGAGTTTGGAAACACTGGAACTTGTTTGAGCAAAGCATTCTTCTGTGACTAATTATCTTAGCACCTTGAACTCACAGACACAGTTCCACCTTCAGCGCTTCACCCAAAGTCCACTTTTGCAGATTATGAAACAAAGAGCCAAAAAGAAATCAGTTTGCTTTTCAAGATCAGAAAAGCAGATCAAGAGGTTGGATACACATATGTCCTGGTTCCAGGAACAGAGCCTCCCCCCTACACCCCCCCGCCATGGAGTCAGTCTGTGCTGAAAGCAATCTGTTTACATCGGAGGTTGTGGGAATGCCTGCATAAAACAACTTTTACAAGATTGCCATAACGCCTTTGTTTATTAGTTTCTCTGCAAATTCATTACAGTAGCCACTTAATTTATATTAGTCTCTTGACTCTGGTTGCTGGGTTGTGTTAGTTACTTTTCTCATTGCTATGACAAAATACACAAAGAAAGCAACTAAGCAAAGAAAAGGTTTCCCGGCTCATTGTGAGGACCAGCCACTGTGTTAGCCATGGCAAGGTAACAGGTGTAGGAGGCAGGAGCAGTTGCTCACGCTGTACCCACAGGCAGAAAGCAGAGAACAATGAGTGATGGTGTTCAGTTCAGGACCCTTTTCACTCAGGCCGGCGCTCAGACCACACAATGGCTTTCTATGTTTTAGGTAGTTCCGCCCATCTTAGTAACTCAATAGGAAGCTCCCTCACGAACATGCCCTGAGGCCTGCCCTCTAGATGATTCTCGGATCATTACAGACAGTCAGGCAACACTGCTACTCCAATCCTCCATACCTTCAAAGCACAAAGGGCAGAACAAATCCTGGACCTTGTGAACTGACCAGTTAGTTAGTGCAGATGAATTAAAATCATGATTTGCCCAAAGGTTTGCTACCGCTTTTTCCATGGTTTGCCCTTCCACAATTTCAGTTATCTCAGGCTAGTTGCAGTCTGAAAATCCTAAAAGAAAAATGACAGGGAGCACCAACTTGCACATTTCAAATTGCACACCATTGTGAGTAATACACAAAAATCCAATGCCACCCAGCTCCGTGCCGCTTAGAACATGAAACATCTCTTTATGCATGGCCATAGTTAGGGTTTCTATTGCTGTGAAGAGACACCACGAACATAGCAACCTTTATAAAGAAAAATATTTAATTGGGCAAGCATACAGTTTCAGAAGTTTTGTCCATTATTATCATCACAGGAAGCATGGCAGCCTCCAGGCAGACCTGGTGCTGGAGAAAAGCTGTGAGTTCTACATCTTGATCTGTAGGCAGCAGAAGACTAACTCACTAGACCCAGTATTATTCAGGCCAGGGACCTGCTTCTTCCAGTATACAGGTGCTGGACTCAACAGAATAAAGCTTAGCAGGGTCAACGGGATTCCAATTCAAAAGTGAGTACAGGGAAGGTGGAGGTAGGGCAGAATTGCATCCTTGACACAGCTCTTTTGATAACGCAGCCCTCTTAGTGACACAGCTCTTCAAGTAACACAGCTCCTTCAGTGATGCAGCTCTCTTTATTGGGGGAAATAAGGGCTATATAAACCTTGGGGAAGTGGATAGAGGTTTTCAGATGAGTGTTCATCATTGGCTGGGGCTGGAGTGCTTCATTTGTATGAAGAGGAATTCCAGGTGCTAGCTGGACATGTCCTGGTCACCATACTACATGACTACCTCTGAGAATGGCAGAGACAGGGCATACAAGCACAGAAATAGGAGAGAATGGTCCTTACTCCTGCCATTCTCAAGACTGAGATTTTGGGGATTTGGACATATATCAACCTCACTCTAGCTCTAGGCTGGTGTCCCAGGGTGACACAATTCACGTGCCCCACAGCCCAGCCTGAGCATATGAGACCTCTCTACAGAGACATATATCCTCCAACAATGATATATCTACTTCAGCAAGACCACATCTCCTGATAGTGCCACTGCCTGTGGCCAAGCATTCAAACGCAAGAGTCTATCAGAGACAGTCCTATTCAAACCACCACACACACTACACCCAACTCAGTGTATTGTCACAGCCACTCAGTCACCAGCTATACATGCTATTAAGGTGATGGTAGAGTTTATATTCAAGTGACCCTTTTATCATTCTTAACAGCTCCCCAAAGGAGCTGACAATTAAAGTATGTCAAAGAGAAGCATCAAAATGCTAACTTTAAATGAAATTATTCAAATTCTATACTTATCAAGGAAAGAAAATAATTCTGAGGTTAAGTTCTTGAGAGCCACAGTGGGAGAAAATCTTGTGTCTATGAAATTGTGAACAAAGGTAAATAAAGTTGTGAAATTTTGTTGTCATGCGTCAAATTGCCCAAGTTGCAGCTGCAGAGCATGAGACGGAAAATGCATTAGTGTGTGAGTAGAAGACAGGTGCAGAAAACATGTCCTAACTGCCGATACAGTGCATGAGAAGAGCTGAGCCTGTGAAAAGAATTAAGCCACAGATCCAGAAATAAGTGATGTCAGGCCGTTCATTGCAAGCAAGAAAGGGCTCAGAATGCTCTGGCATAGATTTCACAGAAAACATAAAAGTCACTCTAGAGAATGTGTCTGTTAACAATTAGCAGCAGAGGAGAAGACTCTGATTGGAGAGAAAGTATATCACAGAAAGCAAGTCTTCATTTACAGTGAAACTGGGTTCCTCTAGATAAATCTATACATAAATATGCCAAGTAGATTCCAGGCCATAAAGCATGGAAAAACAAGTTAATTCTGGTGATGTTGTGATCAGAGTCCTTGTCCATGAATGCTGGGGTTAATACTATGGAATAAAAAAGTAAAAGTAGGTAAGTGATAAAGGTTAAAGAGCCCAAACCTTCTGAAGAAATAAAACAAAATTAAAATGCCATGTTTTAGAAACATAGAGACACTGTAACATCTTGTTTACATAATGTTTCTACTTGACATGAAAAGGTACTTTGTGCCATTACTTAGTCACAGTGGTGTGCATCCATCCATCAAATAGTGTTAATGTTAAGGAATCAGAAGAACATGTTGAGTCATTTACAAAGAAAGAAGAACATGATGAAGAGGTTGAGACAGAAATATCAACATGGGCATTTCTAAACCCTACAAAAATGTTTCAAATTACAAAGACAAGATTCTGAACTATAATTCTCAGTTGGAAAACAATAATAGTCACCAAAGAGTAAATGTAGGGTTAAAGTTTGTGCAGCAAATTTTGATGAGCTAGAGAAGAATAGTGTAGGCTTAGGTTTTCCACATAACCTACTTTATTTTGGGTTCTTAAGCACCTTTACCTCCCCTCTAACCCCTGAAACTGAGATAGGAGATTCATAGGGAAAGGAGCTGTAGTCCTCTTTTATCTACTTCCTATTGACTAGCGCGGTGGGTTGTTAAGGAATTGCCAGACTCAGTCATCAGGATACCAGCAGTCCAGTCCAAAGGACAGCATGAAGGAGTGAAAGCCGAAAGACTCAGTTGGGTTGTTCAGAGAAGCTCTCTGTTTCTCTCTGTGAAGCCAAGTGTCGGAGCACAATGATCAGTGCAGCAATGTTGATCCAAAAAGTGATGTCTCACTTGCCTGGGCTTCTATATATGTCCTCTCCTCAAAGTCCACCCATGGATGTTCTCAGCTGACCAAAGTCACGCCTCTCACATGAGAGAAAAAAAAGTTATGTGCCCTCTCACAAGCCAACTTAGGTAAAACATCCCATACCCAGCTTGCAGCAAAACATCACATGACCAAACTCAATTCAGAAACTTCCACTTCAGAACAGGGAGAAGGGTAAAACTACAATCCGCGTTCTCCCACACTGTTAAAAGTATAAACAGCATCTTTCAACAATCAAAGATCCCCAACCAATAAACATGAATGTTTGTGCAATCCAACCATGGTCACTGAACCAAGGTCACTTGAATCCAATGACGGCACCAGCCTCCCTTCGTCAGAGTAGCCTACCACGGTCTCACAATGTCTGGATGGTTCTACTCAATTTATCTTACAAGGTATGTATTTCATTACCTCAAATTATTGAAAGTAGTATAAGCACAGCACAGAGGTACATTTCAGAGAAAAGGGGGTATTCATGTAATTTTTACCACAGTATGTCTTAGTTAAGCTTTCTATAGAAAAGACACTATGACCAAGGCAATTCTTGTGAAGGAAGAACACATTTACCTGGGGCTGGCTTACAGGTTTATAGGTATAGTCCATTATTGTCATGATGGGCAGCATGGTAGCGTGCAGACAGATAGGCTCTGGGGAAGGAGCTGAGAGTGCTACATCTGGATCCGCAGACAGCAGGAAGGCATAGTGAGCCACTGGGCCTAGCTTGGGCTTCTAAAACCTCAAAGCTCACTCCCAGTAACACACTTCCTCCAACAACGCCACACCTCCTAATAGTTCCACTCTCTATGGACCTATGAGGGTCATTTTCACTGAAAACGCCACATTGTGCATCATAGGAATCATTCTGTTTTATTGCTAATTTCTAAAACTAATTTCATTTAGTTTTTTGCTAATTTCTTACAGAAAGCATAAAAGTCACTCTAGAGAATGTGTTAGGTTCAGTACTAGCTGAAGTTGCAGGAATCCACTGGAGGTCGTAATATATTTCAAGCACAGGAGAGAAGTCTTTCATAATCCCATCCTTCATATTCTAAGATTGTAGTAAGTAAAAGAACCTACTGCAGTGGCAGGCAGTCTCCATCATAACTGACTCTCACTCTCACTGAATCCCCGGGAACCATTCCGAGTCTTGAATTCTGAACAAGCTGAAGAGTCTGCTTGTTTGTCTTCAGCTTGTTTCTATGCCCCCCGTTTTTTAGTTAGGAATGTCCCATTCTCCCCAGGGCAGCAGCCAGCCAATCCTATCCTGAGAGGCTCAATATCTTACAGAAAGGTTAGGGCTCACCCTGAATTCTGAGCTCTTGCTGCAGTATTTTTGTAAAATCCCAGCATCCGGACTGGGAGAGTCTGGCTAGGCAGAGTGCCTTCGCCTGCACTCTTCTGTCACGTGGCAAGCCTTCCAGCAGCACCCCTGAAGTGGCTCCTCTAATGATGCCCAGTTATGAAGCATGCCTGCCCTCACTGGCTTAGGGTACATCTTTTTGTCTTTTGGATAATGCTAGCTTTACCTTTAGAATAAATCCTATGATGAAGTCTGTTTCTCTTTGGCCAAAGTTAGAAAGTCTCTTGCACAGAGGAGACCTCTGTGGTAGCCAGGACATCCTGGGGAATTGAAAGTCTATTTTCCATGTCTCTTTTGGAAAAGATTGGGAGATCAGGATGAAGCTGGATTTTTCATCCAGTGAAAAGAAAAAGACTTCAGCCACTAAGAGGATGAAAGACACAGCTTTTCAAGGGCAAACAAAAGCTGGGAAACTGTAGTCTAGTGTTGCAGCTAAGCGATTTCAGCTTTATGCATATTCCTATGCCGAATGGCCTGAGGACACAGATCATACTTTGAATAAAATATGTTTTATTCATTTATTCATGGCTTTTTTTTATTCATTCAAAGTTGTGGTCAAAAAAAATCTCCAGTGGTTTCTTAAAGTAAACCCATAGGTATTAGGCTTGCCACAGGAAATACAAGCAGTACGCATGACTTTGGTAGCCTCTGGCGGTAAGCGCGCATGTCTCCAGCACTGTGTCAAGCAGCAGGACTCTATGCACCGCTCTGTCTGATAGTGGATGGAATTTGCTCCAGTATCTTTAGTCTGCCAGCATGTCATCTGATCCAAAAGAGATCCAAGTCTTGTTCTTCACGCCGAAGCCCTGAAAGACAAGCACATCCGAAACAGCCCATCTCAGCATCACACACAGTTATCCTCATGGATAACTGAAGGGACCAAACCACTGCAACAACTGTGGTCCTTGTAGGAGGAGGATGGAGTCCGGATGTTGCACGAGATGAAGGAGCCCTTTGTCCTTTGTGACATAGTGGAAGAAAGTCTTGGTGCCTGCAATGCTGCCCTTGCCTTCCAGCACAGGACTATGACTGCCAAAATGTTATAAATCTAAATGTTGTAACAGGTAATAATTTCACATATTGAAGTACAGGGTGACATCACAGTGCGTGTGCACAATGTGTACCGATCCATCCAGATAATTTATACTCCTATCTCCTTATCATTATTTCTTTCAGAGTCCTCTAGCCTGTTGCTTTTGTTACTGTGCTGCACATGAAATGTATACCTCTGTGTTTGAATGCCCATGGTGACACCTCACCATGCCCCTTGTGGTGATTAAACTTTGTTGTCAGTTCCACTAAATTTAAAACTAATTTGAGGTGACATGCTTTTGGGGGTATCTATGGTGTCAGTTCCTGGGAGATCAACTGTGGGAAGATCTAGCCTGAATATGATAAACCCCACTCCAAATAGGCTCTAACAATTGGAATAAAAGGAAAGAGGCAAAGGTGAAGTGATGGCTGGCATTCCTTATGGTTCTGTGTTCCTCTTTTATGATGTTAATAACTCACTGTGCCCTCCTACCACAATGGACTGAACCCCTGGAAACCATGAGAGAAATAAATGACATCTCTCTTTTAAGTCATGAATACCAGTTTTTTGATGACAGTCCTGAGAAAAGTAACTAATACCTCCTCTCTCCTGGGAATCCAGTATCCAGACTTTCTGCAGCTCTAAGCCACTTCTGTCTAGAAATGGAATCTAGACTGACTCTCTGGAGATGATGAATACTCTTTACTATAAAAAATCCTGCAGTAGACTCAGTGGAAGCAACAGAACTGACTTCGCCTCTCTTAGAGCCTTTTGGTAAGGAGGCCACAGCAGAGCAGCATGGTTGGAGACAGAACAGGCAGTGGCCTTCTGGGATCTCATACCATGGAATTCTAGTGTAAGAAGAGCCTACAGCTGTGGTCCAGCAGGAAATTTCAGCCCCACAGTGCGACATCTTCATATCTATCTGGTGGACCAGCAGTGGAGAGGACTCAGAAGTCATCTGTCCTACCCTGCCTGCTTCTGCCTTCCTACCTAGTCACAGCCACTGTTTTCTTCAGCTTAGCCTATGAGGTCTAATACAACAGTGTTTTTATTCTCAGTGGACAGAGGAAAAATAGAAGTCCACAAAGGTCATTTGATACCCATAGTGTCAGGAATATATTACACTATCTTTCCACTGTCTCTCTAGCTGGGTTTTATATTGATTTTCCTTTTATTTTCTTCTCTTGCCACCAAAAAAAAGAACAAATCACTTTCTGGGAAAACAATGAACATAATTACTTTTATATGAGTAATTTTAATCCTAAAATTCTCTTTTAGTTTATTATTATTATTATTTATAATTTATTCACTTTGTATCTTGGCTGTAGCCCCCTCCCTCATCTCCTATTGGCTCCATTCTCCCTCTCCCTTATCTCCTTTTGTCCCTCCCCTAGTCCTCTGATAGGTGAGGTCCTCCTCCCAATCTATTTGATCATGAAAAAAGAGAATTCTCAATAGAGGGATATGGATTGACAGAGAAACACTTAAAGAAATGCTCAACATCCTAAGTCAAATCAAAATGACCCTGATATTTCACCTTACGCCCATCATAGTGGCTAATATAAAAAACTCAAGTAACAACACATGCTGGAGGGATGTGGAGAAAGGGGAACTCTCCTCCATTGCTGGTGGGAATGTAAATGTGTACAACCACTTTGGAAATCAATCTGGCACTTTCTCAGACAATTAGGAATAGTGATTCCTCAAGATCCAGCTATACCACTCCTGCACATATACCCTAAAGATGCCCCACCATTCAACAAGAACATTTGCTCAGTTACATTCATTACAACTTTATGTGTAATAGCCAGAATCTGAAAACAACCTAAATGTCCCTCAACCGAGGAATGGATGCAGAAATTGTGGTACATTTACACAATGGACTACTAATCAGCAATTAAAACAAGGAAATCATGAAATTTGCAGGCAAATGGTGGGAACTAGAAAAGATCATCCTGAGTGAGGTATCCAAGAAGCAGAAAGATATGCATGGTATTTGCTTACTTATAAGTGGATTTTAGCTGTATAATATAGGATAAACATACTAAAATCTATAGTGCTAAAGAAGTTAAATAACAAGGAGGACCTTAGGGAAGATGCTTAAACTCCATTCAGAAGGGTAAACAGGATAGACATCAGAAGTGGGAGAAGACAGGGAACAGGACAGGAGCCCACCACAGAGGGCCTCTGAAAGACTCTACCCAGCAGATCAAAATCAAAGCAGATTCTGAGACTCATAGCCAAACCTTGGGCAGAGTGCAGGGAATCTTATGAAAGAAGGGGGAGATAGAAGACCTAAAGGGGACAGGAGTTCTACAAGGAGACCAACAGAGCCAAAAATCTGGGCCCAGGGGGGCTTTCGAGACTGATTAATCAACCAAGGATCATTCAAGGAGAGTACCTAGACTCCCGGCCCAGATGTAGCCCACGGGCAGCTCAGTCTTCATCGGGATCCGATGTAAGGGGAGCAGGAGCAGTCTCTGGCATGAACTTGGTTGCCTGCTCTTTGATCACCTCCCCCTGGTGAGGTGGCCTTATTGGGCCACAGAGAAAGAAGATCCAGACAGTCCTGATGAGATCATAAAATTCTTAACTTTAACTTCATTGTTAACATGTATGCAAAAATATTTGTGAATTTTACTTTTCTCTCCTATTGGGCATTGACTTTTCTATCCATCTTTATTGTTTGCAAAACACCAGTTTGTTTTTTTTTTTTTTTTTTTGCTCTTGGACAGGTTTTATTTATTTATTTTTATTAATAAAATCGCATTTTATTACAGAAAACTATAGCATAAAGAAATATAAATGAAGATTACAGCAAGCCTCCTTTTGTTAGGATATTTCATCACTTCAACAGATAACTAGGTCAAATATTATTGCAACTGAGTTATAACCTCTGCACATGATGTTAAATTTAAAGAAAAACTAAGATGCATTTATAAGTTGTAATTACACTTTAATTCCAAAAAATTAAGTTAAAATTATATAAGTCAAATTACTACTTATTTCTATATATCTATATTTGTCAAAAAGCTATCTTGTACCGTGATATTTCTTTTCTTTTTTTTATTTAACTTTTAATAATTACACTTTATTCCTTTTGTATCCCCCCATAAGCCCCTCCCTCCTCCCCTCCCGGTCCCACTCTCCCCCCCTTTCTGCATGCATGCCTCTCCCCAAGTCCACTGATAGGGGAGGTCCTCCTCTCCTTCTTTTTTTAAATGGAACATTTTAACTCCTTATTTCTGATTAAACCTACTTTATATTTTAAAACTCAACTGTTTTCTATCTTCTTGAGAAAATGTACATATCTTGAAAGAGATGACAAGCAGTAATGTTCCACTTTAATAAATCGTCTAGAATAACAATTCAAAAATATTTTTCATATCTTATCTGCCTTAAGTGATATTCTAAATCATTTCTAGGAGTCTGTGAGAGATTTTAAAATGAGAAATAACTCTAATTTACTTTTTTCCTATTGTTGCATACACTGCTCCTTTAACTGTTGATAAAACAGAACAATAGATGACTATCCCCATCTAGAGCCTGTTTGGAAAAAATGTAATTGCACCTAAGAAGTCACTTAGTATTCTGATGACAGGCTGCAGTGCAACCACTCATCAGTATGTCAGGAGGAAACATCATCAATAGGACTAACCTTGCATTGGGATGGACACTGTTACTCGGTTTCTATCCCCAGGATGCTGGTTTAGCTTTTATCAATGTGTCCTAAGATTGCAATGCACAAAGTAATTCAGTGCTTTATGACAAAAATGAACCAAACTGAGCTCTAACCTTCCTCTCTGCCCAATTCCACCCCTGCATAAGCAGTAAATAAATAATTTAGAGTCTATCTGTTAAGTTCGATCATAAAAAAAAGAAAAATGAACAAAAGGTTCATTTAAAGAATTGGAGCCTGGAAGCCAATCTTGGCACTTCAAGGAGAGTCCCCTGATAAAATGATATATGAGTTAAGTCATAAAAAGCATTTTAATGGTTTTTATTTTATTGTACACGATTTATTTATGTTGACCACACACATTTATTTTATTCCCTTTCTGCTTCTTATTTAATCATTTATCTACTTTTCTGCTTCTACCTTTTCAGTTTCTGTTAGTAGCTTTTACCCAGACCATCCTTCACTCGCTAGGTTTGCCAGCCCTCACAGGATGGGTTACTACCCCCCCAAAAAAATCCTCTCTTCTTGTGGTTCTCATGGTGCTTGACTGTAATAAATCTGACAATGGTCCATCTAGGCCACTTGATATATCCATGCATGATATCCCAGGCCCTGCTTTTTAAAAACTCTCTCAAACCATTGAAACCTACTTACACAATAGGACAGAAGTGTCAGGAGTTTGGTTCTCCTGAGACTAGCCTCTCAGCAAGGACTCACTGTGACTGAAGTGCTAATACTGATGTGCTCTCCTCAGATCTCTTCCTGAAAATAAGCATTTAGGAGCTTATCCCTGTGAGCTGTGTGACGCATTCTCCTTATTATCTCTCACCTCGCCACTCCTCCTATAGTGCTTCCTAGGATCATTTATCAAATAAATTCCTGGCATTTGAACTTGGTGTAAGTTAATATGTCTGTAAAAGAGAAGCTGACAAAAAAATTACCTTCCAGAATGAGTTTTATTAGAAGAGAGAGCCTCAAGACCACAAGAAGCCATAATCAGGCCTTGAAGTAGAATGTACTAGAAGAGATGGTGCGTTGTAGCCATTAGTCCCAAGGGGCACTGCATGAAGAAAGATGATCACCATGGGTAACATGACCGAACGGGGTCACAGATGGGGAGAAAGACCATTGAGTCCCAGAGAACTGGCACATGAGGGCCATCCTGTGTGATCCAGCTTTCCTAGCCCACATGTTAAGGTGAAGGGAGGCATGAACTAGATAGGCTCATAAACTTACTTTGCAACTGCAAGATACAGCAGGAGCAAGCGGGGGCATGGGTGGGGGCGCTAAGAGAAAGAGACAGATGGTGTCTGTATATCTAACAAAATCTTGTCTTGGATCTGTTTCCTAGAGAATCCAAAATTTTAATTCTGTAGTCAATTCTCTGTATATTTTTTTTTCTTTTATGTCTTCTCTCACTGGACATTCTGAGAGCTGTTTAAATGTTGGTAATTTTCCAGTCTCCACGCTTTCTTAGCACACATTCATGATCTTGCCTTCACCAATCATGAATATGTAATAACTTCCATGCAGGTTTCTGTAGGTGTAATGAAACTTGCCAAGACCCATCTTCACCAAAATGACTCTGTCCCATACCAGATGGTGAACTCACTGAGAAGTGGTGTGTATCTATTATGCCCCAAATAGTACCTGATACTCATAGACATTTAGCTAATAAAATTCAAATTGCTTTCAAAAATGAAAGTATATAAACAAATGTCAATTTGTTGTTTAGAAAATCCCAGAATCATTCTTTGCTGACATAATAAAGAAAATCTATCTGAACAATTCATACAAAAATATATTCAAATATGTGAAGAAAAAGACAGTGCAAGGGGTAGTTGCTTTAGGGAGCCCAAGAGCCTCCATATCCAAATACCTGATTGAATCTTTTGTTTTTGAGTTAAAGCTGTTGGTCAATTAATCAATTTGCACATTAAAATCTAAAAATAAGTATTTAGTAATTTTATTTTTCATCAAATAAATTAGTTATTTGAAAACTATCATGCCTGTAAGATGAATCTGCCCTGTATTCAGATATGTCAGCCCACAGAAACCACATTTCTTATGCTTGAAACAGGAAGAAACACAAGTAGATCTCTGCTTTCCACTTAGAAAATGGATGCCTGCCACCCAGAACCTTGCTAATAGCTGGCGTTCAAATTACTATTTCCTCAAGGCCAATAAAATATTTCATGTGTAAGTACTAAGGGTATAAGCAATAAATTAGGTACTTTTTTTCTATATCTATTAAAATAGCAGACTGTCAGCTTTTGTTGCCATTTAAATCAGCCACCTAATTACACAGGTGAAGAAGCCAAGATTCGGGCATGTTAGGCAGCTTATTGTAGAGCGCAGCAGAAGTGGTGAGCTCAGACCAAGACAATGACCTTCTGGTTGGGGGGGAGAGCTATTCCTTTGGGGATTTTTTGCACATATATGACTATGTGAAATGAGTATACATGCAGGCATTCACATGACATGTGTGTGTGATGGGGCACATTTGCTCATGTGCAGGTATGTGTGGAGGCCAGGGGTGATGGCATGTGTCTTTCACAGTTGCTCTCTACCTTGTGTATTGAGACAATGTAGCTCATGTGAAACCAGCACTCACTAATTCATCGAGTCCAGCTGATTGGTCTGCTCTGGGGAAACCCCATCTCTCCTTCTCAAAGGCAAGAACTACCACAGACCACTATGGACACCCAACATTTACTTAGGTGTTGGGACAAACAGGGAAAGCATTTCACCACTGAACCACCTCCCTGAACTTTGTGGGGGGTTTTCCTAAATTTTTTTCTATCCTATTTGTATATTGCTCCAAAAGTGTAGCACCCAAGATGCATGACTATGGGTTTGCCCCTTAAATTTACAGAGAGAGATTTTATAAGTCAGAAAACTCCCCATATAAAAATCAGTCTTAAAGATTGCCAAGTAAAAGAGTACTTCACAAGAGTACCAATTCTAAGTGTGTGTGTGATTGATAATTATATTGTTCCTGGTTGAAAATGAAAACTTATGGCCATTACAAACATTACTAACTTCCTTATGACAAACAATATAAAAGATAAACAAATGAAAACCAGAAGCACTTTGTCCAGCCATCTACTGCAAAACTGACACAAAGAGCACATTGCACTAGAAAATGGAGAAATGTAAGAACAAGATCAAAGCTTTCCAATACACATATGTGTATATGAAGAAACTATTGTTGGTCAAGGAAGTCCAAGTGACTCCTAAAATAATATAGGTCATTGCTGTTGCTCTTGGTTGCCTCTCAGAGGTTGAAGGCAAATCCCTATTGCTGAAGCCACTGAACACTTCAGACACAGGCATTAGAAATTTTGAGCTTGATCTAACTTGAAAGCCCCCTTTCTTAAGTCTAGCTTTCATAGTATAAAAAAGAACTGTGTGATATGCTGATGGACAAAAGCAACTGATAGTCCTAATAAGCTGTAATGCTTATAAAGCAAAACAAAATGATAAAATAACGCTAAAGATGTAATAATGGCACTCATATCTTGGTGCTAACCAACAGCTTAGGGCTCATTCAAAATGATGGGAAAACATGCCTGGTACTGGAAGATAGACAACTACCGAAGACTAATGGGGTCATGGAACAGAATCTACTACCTCCAATTTGCTAGACTAACATAATTCCTAACCATATTCTAAAACTTACCTTTATATTCAGATAACTGCAACTCTAAGCCTTCATCAAAGAAACTCTCTTTGAAACCAGTAGAAATCACCACAGAAAACCACAACCTGTTATAATGCAGAGATAATGAATAGTGAGGAGCCTAGCCCTGGTGGATACATTTGTAGCACACATGAATGACAGGGAAGCTACAGGCATGATACTGCAGTAGAATGGCTGGCCAAACAAGAACTAAATACTAACAACATCAACAGACATGCCAATGTGGAAGGATGAGAAATCCCTGGGGCTCCACACACAAAGAACTACAGACAAATAATGCCTGCTGAGAGAGGGAGACTCAGTCTCTCCCACGAATGAGCTTCTTAATTAATTATCCAGTACAAAGTGACTGGCCCTGAAATCATATACACACAAACAATAAAATGAATTCAGTAGGCTTTACATTTATTTTATGCATATGTTTACATATATATGTAACAATAATAATCAAAAGGAAAGGACATCAATTTAATAAAGAGTAAAGGGGAGAAAAGGGAATGGAGAGGATGACTATAATCATAGCATGATATGTTCATGTGTACAAATGTCAAAATGCAAGGTATTAATCTGACCACTGATAAGAGTTGATACTTACAATAAAAAAGGCAGAGATTGGAGAATGAACTAACCAGTAAAGAGAGGTTTTAACAACATATAAAGGACAGGATCCTCCTACAAATTCTAAACATTTGGTACTTGTTAGATCTTGCAGTTCAGAATGATTCCTCTCCTGTTTCAAATACAAACAGCATCCAGTACCAGTTGCTCAACTCACACCATGATATTTGCTTTTGATCCACTTGGACTTGAGTATTGTTCAGGGTAATAAATATGGGTCTGTTTGCATTTTTCTAAATGCAGACATCCAGTTAGACCAGCACCATTTGCTGAAGATGCTTTCTTTTTCCACTGTATGGTTTTTGCCTTCTTTGTTGAAAATCAAGTGTCTGAAGGAGTGTAGGTTTATTTCTGGGTCTTCAATTTGGTTCCATTGATGAACCTGTCTGTTCCAATACTAGTACCTACTATTAATATGTAATTTAAGATTTACTAATGTTTCTTTTACAAATGTGGTTGCCCTTGCATTTGGGGCATACATGTTCACCATTGAGATATCATCTTGGTCGATTTTTCTTAATTAATATGAAGTGCCCTTCCCAATCTCTTTTGATTAATTTTGGTTGAGAGTTTATTTTACTAGACAAGATACTACAATAACTACTCCAACTTGTTTCTTGTGTCCATTTGCTCAGAAAACCATTTTCCAGCCCTTTATTCTGAGGTAATGTTTATCATTATTGCTGAGGTATGTTTCTTGTATGCAACAGAATTATGGGTCAGTTTACACATCCATTCTGTTAGCCTGTGTCTTTTTATTACATAACAGATTTTGTATAAATCAGGAGGTCTATAATGACCTTATGAAAATCACCCTTACGTCTTACAGGGGTCCCAGAGCCTTAAGGGAGAAGCCTTAGGTTAAAGCATAATGCAAAGCAAAGCATCATGTGTTGGTCACTCAAAATCTATATGTTCACTTAAACAGTTTATTACCTGCCGTGTGATACCACTAGGGCATATGCAGATTCTGTAGACTTCAAATATATAAAAAGATGTTTATATTTTCCTGTTAGCAGTGGCTTGATACCTCTGCTTGTGACAAGTTATACAGTAGGTGTGTTTCTAAAGAGAGAACAAAGAGAAGGTTTAACAATAAAATCAGCCTGAGTCAAGGTCATCCTTTTAAGGAAAAAAATATAATCATTCTTAATGTGTAAAAATGCAAATCCTCAACTATTTCAAAACCATTGCCCCTCCCTCAGTTCCCCAGTGAACTAAAAAAGCAATAGTCTTGGTAAAATTACTTTATTTGCTTAGATAAGATTTATTTTCAAGCAATATTGGGCTTTCCTAGTCAAGTGGGAAAGGCCTCAAAGAAAATAAAGAAGGCTCTGGTCTAATGTTTTCTTAGTAGTTGAATTAATTCCCTCCTCCATTGGTTTTGTTTACTCTTTCTTCCCTAATTCTCCATCTTTTAGTCTATAGTTTAGAAACCCAAAGATTCCAAGGTAAAGGAGTAAGTCAGAAGATGATTCAGCTAAAAGCCCAAGCCTGTGTCAGCTTATCTTCAAGCTCTGTCTCTAGGAAAGCATTCTTGTAGTAGTTGCTACTGTCATTGCCACGATAAACACCTGCAAAGGGAATCTGAGAAAAGAAGAGCTTTTTGAGCTCAGCGTTTGAGGGTTTAGCCCTCATTGTGTGAGTTCATGGTTTCAGGCATGTGACACAGCTGGTCACATGCACGCACTTACAGGAAGCAGAGAGGTGAATGAAATCACTCCACTCTGCTCATTTCCTTCTTTGTATTAGGCATAGAACTCCAGCCTATGGAATGTTGCTGCCCATATTTAAAGCAAATCTTCCTATGTCCATTACCCTAATCTAGAAGCTCACAGACATTACTTGTGATTACCTAGATTGTCTCCTCAGTTACAATAAGCTGGTCCCGTAAAGTTATCAATGTCAACTATCACAACTATGAATGGTTCCCAGATGGAAAACTCAACCTAAGGGTTCAAAATGTTAGCCATCACTTACTTGTTTGACAAATTCCACCATAGTTCAATAGTATAGGAATAGTGTTTAACTTTCACCACCCCCTCATATTCAATATTTCCATGGAATATGGAAAGGAGGGGAAACACAAACCTGTAATCTAATAATTAGAAAGTTCTGCCAAATAGCATTGTGGTTGTTTGGATGAGAAATGTCCTCCAAAGGTTCCCTGTTGATGGTGATATTTGGGAAATTACAGAAAATTTATCAAGTGAAGCTTTGCTAGAGAAATGTGTCATATGTTAAGATTTGAGTGTGGATAGCCTGGTCTCACATCCTCTTCTCTCTCTCCTCCCTGTGTATGGATGAAAATGTGATCAGCCAGTGTACTGATCCTGACACCATGATTTCCTTGACTTTCCATGCCTTCACAATCATCATGGACTCTGCTTCTCCTACACTAAGCCAATGTAAACCCTTTCTTTTCTAAATTGCTTTCATAGCAACAGAAGAGTAGCTAACATAACCATTGATCCACTGAAGAAATGATACGTAAGTCCAGATACTTAAGTAAATACTTGACCACCTTTTCCAATCTACCATCAATTTTATCCTTAATCATCTTTCCATTGTTAGAGACAAAGAACATTAATGCTTTGTAAATGTTAGCCATCTCAAGAAAAAGACAATTTCATCTACAATTTCATATTCCAGAGCAAAGAAAAATCTGCTTTACACAACCCAGTAGAACTTACCCAACTTTTTATTTTCCACCTACCAGAAAAAATATTTAAGGACAGCATTCAAATATGAATCATCTAAAAATATCTTTTCATCTTGAATTCTTTTTCCTACTCTAGGAAGTGAATAAAAAAATCTTCAGTGGGAGTGTCTACAGAGCAGGAAAGCTTTAAAACTTACAGTTTTCCCCAGTATTTCAGAAACATTATTGATTGGCTTAACTAATTTATCTTCAAGTGAATATCTTTTTACTTATATATTTTATTTTATGTATTATTCATTATTTCACACATCCACATATTATATGTATTTATATCTCTTGAGCCACATAAAACTTGAAAAACTTTTTTCCTGTGAGATTACATACAGAGCTAAATATTAAATATTTGGCATTAGTTATTAGAGTAAATTTTTCTGTTTCCCTGAAGAATGTTTGATGGTAAATATATCCACAAGGTAAAGATAAAAAAGAAATGAAAAACAAAGAACAAAAAATCAGCCTCTGTTTCTACAAGGAATGTCTGAGCTAGAACACAGATATCACCTACATCTTGGGGTAGTTCGTGTTTTGATGTATGCATGCCCTTGGCAAAGAAAAAAAAATCAAACAAGGCAAAAGCTCAGCAAGTAACAGTAAGACGCTGCTCACACTTTCCCCTGAGGGAATACCATTTCCTGGAGGAAGGTACGCAAGGGACTGTCTGCTTGTAATCTCCTCTGTGGGAGTCACTCCTAACAAACACAATCTGCTAGGTGATTCGCATATTTCTGCCTCAGATTCCATTGAAGACAAGATTTTCCTGGAGGTCTCTAACCTCTTATTGGCTATAACCTAACCTAATATGTAAACCAAAGGTCAACAGGGGCTGACTATCTAGCAATGATCAAACCACTACTGTAGACGATGTGAGACACCATGCTAAGGAAAAGTCTGTCAGCCATGTACAAATAATTCAGTGAGTACGGTGCCTTGAAGCCTGCAGTGTCCAGTACCCCAACCAAGGACCATGCATGGAGAGGACCTATATCCCCTGCTCAGATGTAGCCCATGGCAGCTCAGTGTCCAAGTGGGTTCCCTAGTAAGGGGAGCAGTTCTCTGACATGAACTCAGTGGCTGGTTTTTTGATCATCTCCTCCTGGGGTATGCAACCTTGCCAAGCCACAGAGAAAGACAATACAGCCACACCTGATGAGACCTAATAGGCTAGGGTCAGATAAAAGGGGAGGAGGATCTCCCCTATCAGTGAACTAACAGAGGGGCATGGGAGAAGATGAGGTACGGGGCCATAGCCGAGATACAAATTGAATAAATTGTGATAAATAATAAAAATTAAGAAAGGAAAACCATTTCAGTACCGATAATGACTACCTTAAAAACCAGAGTTGTTAATCTCACTGCCAGTGGTCTGTGTCAGAACATCACCGAGGAAAACATCTGCTCATTGGAGGGAAAACTAACAACGGACTCTGGAATCCCACAGACTTGTGCATTTCTTCCTCCTCTGCCCCCAATTTAAATGACTTCAAGTCAGAAAAAGCATACTCTTGTCACCAGATGCCACTTGCTACATTCCAAGAATGTAGCTCCATCTGCTCCATTAAATGCCTCCATTGGCCACTTCATAAAAGGCTCTAGAAAGAGCTCCTAAATTGATCTGGATTCCTTCCAGTTTGTTAAGCTGATTTTCACAGACAACCAGCCTTGTGAACTTGGCAGTAATTGATATGTCACAGTCATTCACTAATCTTCCAGGGCCACATGTGAACATTTCTCTTTTTCCCCCTACGTCATTTTGCTGAAAAGGATCTATCCAATACCAGCTCTCATGAAGTCATCTTTCTATCCAATCCAATCCCAGCTCTGTTGAAGTCATCTTGGAGCCAGAGCAAACATGGAAGGAAGCATTTGTCATAGTTTAAATGTGAAAGATCCTGAAAGGCTCTTATGTTGAACACTTGGTCCCCAGTCAGTGCTGCTGTTTTGAAAGACTGTGGAACTTTTAGAACTCTCTAGAGATGAGTATTGTTTAGTAGCCTAGCTCACCTCTTCTCTTTTCCTGACTGCAAAATGACCAATCATAACTCATTGACATTATGCCTTCTTAAGCACGCTGGACTGTATTCTTTCTTAAACTCTAGGCCACAACATGACCTGCCTCCCTCAAGTCATCACCTGCTGGGTATTTGGGGCTACAGAGTAAGAGCAGTTAAGCACTCTTGCTGCTCTTACAGAAGATCCGGAATCAATTCTCAGCACCAATATGCACTCACAACCATTCTCAACTCCAGTGCCAGGAGGATCCAAGCCCTCTTCTGGTCTCTACAGACACTGCAGGCATGTGGTGCATCACACACATAAGCAAAACACTTACACAAATAAAAGAAAGATAAATAAATATTTTGTAATGAATTGTATAAGAATCTATTTTAGTTAAAGTGATAAGATTTTAAAACACTGCTGATTTTAGACCCCCACATTTTGATACTTAAATGATTGTGCTGAGAAGGGCAGTGATTTGGTCTTAAGAATGTGTCATGCTCTTTTTTCTTCACTTTCAGGGATCTAAAGAAGAGCAATAAAATAATGCCTATATGATTGTAAAAGTATGTGGGTTTTTGCTGTTTATTGATTCTTTGTTGTTGTTTTGTTTAGGTTTATGGTATTTTTGGTTTTGAGTGTGTGTGTGTGTGTGTGTGTGTGTGTGTGTGTTTCTCTCCATTTCATGTTACTCTCATAAGGAGAGTATTGGATTTCTCAAAGAATCTTCAGCCAGATCACACCCACTGAAGACTGAACACTAAGAAGACTTAACCACAAACCCTGTCCCCTCACCCAAGCCCCTTATTCTCTCTAGTTATAATCTTAGAGGAGACCCTTCTAAGACAAAGTCCAAGTTAATGGTAGATGCCTCTAATCCCATTGCTTGGTAAGTGGAAGCAAGAAGGTAGGGAGCTGAAGGTCAGCCTCAAAGGTGCATAGTAAGTTTGAGGCTAGATTAAGCTATACAAAATCCTGTCTCAAAAAAATAAAATAAAGCAAGCCACTTGGGTGAAAATTCCGTAATGAAACCTGTTACTTCATATGGCAACTGAAAAAAATATTTTAAATCCCAGAGTCTGAAAAAAAATAATATAGTTATATCAACATGCCATACTTTTAAAAAGAAGAACAAGAAGAAGAGGAAGAAGAAGAAGCTGGGCATGGTGGTGCATGTCTATAATCCTAGTACTCAGGGAGACAGAGGCAGGAGGATCGCTGTGAGTTCGAGGCCAGCCTGGTCTACAAAGCAAGTCCAGGACAGTCAAGGCTACACAGAGAAACCTTATCTTGACAACCCCGAAAGAGAGAGAGATGCTAGAAAGATGACTCAGGTTTCAAGTCTCAGCATCTATATCTGATAGCTCACAGCTGCCTGTAACTCTAGCTCCAGGTGATCTGATGATTCTGGTCTTTGCAGGCACTGAATTTACACACACACACACACAAATGCACATATATGCATGCATGCATAATTAAAAATAAATTTCAAAAGTACAAAAAGCATCAAATCAAGTCTGGGTCTAGCCTGAGACTAAATGTTAAATAATACTCCTTTCTGTTTCTGTTTTTGGAGAAAAAAAAAAAACATAGTATAATTCCTCTGTTACTAAAATGTTTAATTCAACAAGAAGAATATGGAGTTCCTGGTCTTAGTGAGATGTGGACAGGTGGCCTGGGGAACTTCAGAATTCAGTTTGGGGAGCAATGTTGCAGCAGCTGGGGAGCAGCACTCATCACTGCAAGGCAGTGAACCCCTCCTGGCATAACAACCAGACCCCATTTCCTAGCACTCTGTCCCTTTTCCTGGGCTCTGTAAGAACGTCTCCTCCTGGATCCTCTCAGGTCTGATATACTGAGTTTCACTATCTTTTGATTAGTGTTCTATTTCCACCCTCTTATATCTTATGCTTGCCAGCTTTACCTACAGTAACTGAAAACCCTCTGGTCTAACTTGTATTTATGGCCTCCACATCATATTTCTAGTCCCAACTCTTCCAAAACAATATCATCTGTCTAGTTACCTGCACAGAGATATGCATGCACTCAAGGCTGGACTCTGTGGCAAAGGGCTCGAGAGAAACCTCTCTATGCTAATCGCCCTGCCATCTCAGAAGCAGAACTTAATAGAAACCCTTAGGCTTCTTCTAAGTCAACACCCACATCCTATCACTTATCATTCTTGTTCATTCTCTTTCTTTTTCTGCCTCTTCTCTCTGGCTTATGTCAGCATCTACTTCCTCTGCAACCTCCAGTTTACCAGCTCTGAAATCCACCCTACATCCTATCCATAACTACTCGTTACTAACCCAGATCTGATCTTCTTGCTCCTTTGGCTCCAGATTTCCTGTAATGAGTGAGTTCAGGCTATTCAGCGTGGTCACACAAAGCCCTTAGAGGCTAGCCCCCAAGTTTTCACTACTCTTACCAGACAACACATGCACCCTACCTCTCCATTCCACTTTCCTAAGTGACCACCCCCACTCCCCAAACAGGCTCTTAATCAGTTATCTCAGAAGCAGACTCTCCAACAGGAATTCCTACTAAGTGTAAAAGATTTTAAATTAAAAAGGAAAGACAAAGATTGCCAAGCAACCTGTGTAGCTCATCCTCCCAGGTAGCTCTACCCAACCTATCTTTGAGCATCTTACAGTCCTACAAACTGTAGAAGTCATTAATTCTAGTAATTCTTATCCACATTCATGCATGCTGTTTCTGGTGGAATGCAAAAGACCATCACCCTGTAGATAGTCTCGAGCTGGTCAGGATTTCCTCTGTTTATAAATTTAGCTCACATATCTGTGGAGTAGCTTGAGTTTTCCTTTGATTAGGGTTGTAGTCTGTAACACAAAATACATGATAAACAGATAGACTTGAATATCAAGTAGACAATGATTTCATTTTGAAAAATTATTAAGTTGTTTATCTGAAGATCAAGATTATTTAGGAATCCTGTACTTTAACAATCATGCCTTTGATTCAGATTCGACAACTTACTGGTTGCCTTGTTAGTAAAGAAAATGAGAATTTTTAATATGGATTCATTCCATATTGTATCAAAGTCTGGGTTCTGCCTTAAAATTGTCCTTAATTGCATACTTGTTATTTCTTTGAGAATCAGAATAACAGGGAAGTGCAATAGAGATAAGCGTCAGCTACTAGGTCACTAATGTGCACAACTGGAGCTTATTCCTTAGAGAGCTCCCATCCGTGAGGTGAGCATTCCTCAGTTAGAGACAGATGAGGAAGTTGGCCACTGTCCACAGCTCCTCAGTTTGCCCCAGCCTCGATCTCTCCTTGCCATAAGCCATGCATCTATAAAAGAAGGCTACCCAGAAAGGAATAACTTCAAGTGTGTTCCACCTGCTGTCGGGTGAGCAAAGAGCTGGCTCCAATGGCAAATGAAGCACTTTTCTCCAGTGTTATTACAGCAAAAGAAAGCTATAGTCAAGTCACCGACACCTTGGTCTCTGTCCCTTCACTGCCTGTGCTTCCTGTCATGATGGGTAAACCCTTCAAACCGTCACGTGTTCCCACCATGACGTGCTACCTCAACAACCAGGAATCATAGAGCTCAGTGACCACAGACTGAAACCTGTGAAACCAGAAGCCAGAATAAGCCAAAATTTCCTTCATTAAGTCAATTGTTCAGATGTTTTGTCATAACTATAAATGATAACACCAAAAATGGTACACTGCAGGCATCCATCAGTATCTCCAGGGAGCCTTATCAAAGCATGGTTAGAATGCACACTTCTCCATTAAATTCCATAATAATGGTAACAGTTAATAATATAGCACTATCCACCTTCTCTTTTTAATGACTTTATTATATGTGTGTATGTGGTGTAGTGTGTATGTTTGTGGTGTGGTATGTATGTAAGTACATGTATGTGAGGTGTGTGTGTGAGTGTGTATGTGTGAGTGTGTGTGCGTGTGTGTGTGAGAGAGAGAGAGAGAGAGAGAGAGACAGAGAGACAGAGAGAGAGTGGGTATGTGTGTCTATGTACTCATAGGTGCCTGTGGAGGCCAGACAAGGATATCAGGTTTCCTGGAGCTGTAGTTATAGCAGCGGTGAACAAGTCAATGTGGGCTGAAGAGAAGGTCCTCTGCAAGAGCAACAAGTTCCCTTAACCTCTGAGCCTTCTCTCCAGCTCCAATATCCCCTGCACCTTCACTATGACGCCTCTCCTAATTCCCAAAGGCAATGATGGTCCATTGTTCTGTAAGTGTGTTACATTTCATAAACTCCTCCAATAGAAATTTTGACAACTATTACATTTAATTTAATTTTCATGACATATGTATCTCCTCCAACAAGGAAAGGGCAAGGAAGTCCTTTGAGGGGCAGAAGTCAAAGTAAGACAATGAATGAAGAGAGATGATTTTCTAAGACATATTTTGTCTCATTCTTTTCAATAGGAAATGCTTCTTCTCACCTGTATGCTCTTCCTCCTTTGGTTCCGAAGCATCTTCGGAGTACCTCCGAGAAGATCTTTAAAAAGAGCGGCTTGACTGCGCTGTTTACTGCAGGTTCTCACAGAGTAAATATCTCCCAGAAGCAGCAGCAAATGTTCTATCTGAAGCAATCACAGTGAAGGGTACCAGCCGTGCGTGCTGTCATTTCTCTCCAACAAGGCCATGATCGCATTGTTTTTCTTATGCAATTAAGATTTTCACACACTTGCCAAGGTTGGTGGTAGGTATATAAAGTACATAATTAAAGTCATCCCGTTCTGAGTTTCTAACCATAGGAACCTCAAAAGCATGAAATTTAAAAACCAATGTAAAAACCTCCTTTTGTATCCTGGTGTAACATCAGATTTCCCGACATATAAAATAGCTTGTCAACCCAATAATGATATCCTGAAAACCTCTGTTTCTCTTTCTTGGAATTTAGTTTTTTTTTTTTATTTAAAAGCTGAGATATAGAAAACAAGAGCCATGTAGACTAGCCAATTAAGAAATGCTGGAATGTGTGAATAATTAAGAAAGCATGGTGACTAAAATTAATGAAAACAAATACCTTGGTATTAATCAAGTATTGTTAACCGATAACTTTTTTCTTTGTACTGAGAAACTTAAAATTTTTGAGGATGAGAGACAAGAGAAGGGAGAGAAAGGAAGGAGTAGAGAATAGAAGGAAGGAAAAAACAGGAGATAAGGGAAGGGAAAGGAATGGCACAATAGCCAGTGCCTTTCTCCCCTCCCACAGTGGTGACAGGGATATGGAGGACATTCTGACCTGGAAGTGCACAAGGTCTTTCTACACTCAAATAATCAAAGGGATAAAAAAAAAATCTGAAATGCTCATCAAAACATTGAAAGCAGAGGGTACCACCAACTGCATTTGTATCTTGTTTTGAGCATCCTATCATTTTTTGGTATCTTTCTTTTCCTTCTGTAGGAAAAAAAATATATAGCAAATTTTGGTAAAGGAGTAAGTTCAAACTTCATCCAATATTAAGGAATACAAACAATGAACAAAAAGGGATAACAAAAGACACATAAATATTTTATAACCACCAAATTAGAAGCCATATCACAGACACTATTTTTTAAATGCCACACCATGTATATATTTAAGCTGTCCAATACTGATTAAAGGAATATGTAAATCATATATTTGAAAATATGGATGATGGCTACTTTGATATAAATAGTCTAGAATCTCAAAATAGTAAGTGCATCTATGTTTAGTAAAGAAGAATACATTATAATTACTTGAAATTTTCTGCACATATGCTGATATATTATACACCGGTACTATTAAAAGTTTCCACGTTCAGCTCCTAACCAGAGACACCCATACATGGACAACCAGAATCTGGTGGAATTCACTGCAGTGATCCTGTTAGGGCAGCGGTCCTGTGAGGGCAGCAGTCCTGTGAGGGAGCCATACTGTGAGGGAGCCATACTGTGACAGCAGCCATCCTCTGAGGGAGCCACACTGTGAGGGCAGCGATCCTGTGAGGGCAGCCATCCTGTGAGGTGGATGATGTTAGAAAGAGATTAGTTTTAGTAACTAAGAGAGGAAATTTTGGAGAACAAAACAGTGGAGTCCCGAGTACTTTCAGAGGAGCCTTGACTGAGGAGTGTGCTCACATCAGTCATAGTCAATACAGCTTCAGGAACTGGAAAGACAAAGAAAGACTCAGAAGCTCTTGCACTGTACTTACACGAGCATATCTCTCCTTTCATCTATGTATTTATCTATCATCAGATCTATCTAACATCTACTTATCTATCACCCAGTATTAGTGGGTGTGTGGAAGGGAACTTTTTAAAACTGCTAAAAGTGGGTTCCTGCCTTCTTTCTTTTTGAGGCAGGGTCTCTCTGACTTCTGCTGTGCTGCCTACTCCAGCTAGCTGGCCTGAGAGCTTCTAGACTGTTGTCCATTCTTGGCCCATCTCACTGTAAGAGAACTGCAAATGCAGATGCAGCTTTACTTCATCTGTTGTTGTTTTTTTCTTTTTTAATGTGAGTTCCAAGGATCAAACCCAGAATCCCAGGCTGTACAGATTGTCCTTCTTCCTGCTGAGTTATAACTTTGTTACCCAAGTACCAGATAATTCAATGAGAAGACAGAAGAGTAGGAGACCAAAGTGTGGTGATAGAAAAGTTCATATGCACACAGAAAAACAGACATACACACACACACATACATATACACACAATTGTCTCCATAAAAAATGAGTCCCATTTATAATGTTGTTATATTGGCTTACGATTTCTTTAGTATTCCAATACTGTTACAGCTATCGTGAAGTCTTCTGTTGAAGCACCTGTATGTACAGTGCTTGAGCATGGGCTTGCTTTAAGTTTACACCATATATCTTCCGTGCTAATACAACTTTGTTGCTTCTCCATTTGTTGGTCTAAATCTAAGCCTACATCAAGGTGGAACACATAGACATTTTCCCACTCCGCCCAGTGTACCTCTGAGCTTAGGCTCAGTTACTCTGCAGGAGACATGTTCGAACCTGTGACATCCACAAAACCTTGGTTTTGGATTATGTCACCTGTTCTGTGCAGATTATCTGCAGTTTTCCTCCAAATCATCTTGTTTTGGACACAGACTAAGAAGCGTGTCAAAAACATGCCAGTCTTAAGTCAGCAAGAGGAGAGCATGGTGAAACTTCACCATGACCCTTAAAGTGTCTATTGTGGTGAAGTTAATATCACTGCCACTTATACATCATTGGATTAAAAATAAAATCTTATCTCTAGATCCGATGTGAGCAGAACAGAGACATATACTCATAATAGATAAAGGGACAGTAAGTACTGTAACATAAAGTTTTCCCCTTGCATTGAGGTTCTCACTGCAAGTCCTGACATTATAAACAAGCAGCAAATTAATTTATCAAATCACCCTGGCTTGAACATTTAACAAGACAAAAGTAAGCAATTATTGAAATTTTATTTTTATCCTATATTCTAACTGACATTCAATCGTTTTTATTTTTTTTTTTTTGACATTCAATCTTGAAACTTGCTGCCCTATCAATTTTCCAATAACTGAAATTCTGTTTTGTTCCTGCCTCTGGAATATTAAAATCCCATCTTCTTTTCCCCCGTGGAATGATTCAGGAACCTAAAAAATGATACATCCCTTTCCTAAGCTGTAGTAAATACTTCATTGGTCATCTATCTGCTCCTTGATTCCTGAGAGCACTGATAGGAGTTCAACATGTGAGCAAACTAACAATATTGTCTAGTAAACATAATTTTTAACCATGAATCTCAAAGAGAATAGTTCACAATTTATACCTGTTTACTGTGCCCCACAATAAGCGTTATGTGTTCCATAAAAAGCCAGATAAACTGTGTGTTAAGGTTTATTTCATACAACAATAAATGGTGCATATATATTTACTTATTGCTAAGGAAATCATGAATCATCCACTCTAACTTAGGAGCATAGTAATGATGTTAATAAAATTGTTCATCATCATCTTGAACAAACTGTGACCCCCATAATGATCATAAACTCCTGCTGTTTTATTCAATTAAATAAAAGTTACAACATTTTCTCTCTAAACATAAACTATTCCTTGCACAATAAAAGTTCAATTTTAAAGTTATATTGGCGAAAAATGAAAAATACATTCAAGACTCAAATTGGTGAACTTCACAGAGATTTTACCTTGTGTTACAGGTGAGTACCCTATCTTGAGTCAGTGAAATTATGTGCTAAATGAACTAAGATATGAGTTCCAAAAGCCAGAATTAAACAAGATGTAAATAAGTTATTACTGAACATAATAAAGCACCATTCACAAATTATATGATTTTTGAGTGACCAAAAGATATCTCTGCTCTATTCAGTCTACCGTATAATTTCTTGAGATGGAGAAAATAAAGCTGAAGCCAGTAGACCAAGAAAGGAGACAAGCAATTACATTTCCCCTGCAAATAGGAATTTTCCAAACTGAAAAAGATTTAGGCATTACCTGGGCTCATTTTGTTAGCTGATCCTACGGATACCATCTTTTTGAATTCCGTGCGCTAGGAATAGCTGAGTGATGAGTCGAATACAATGAAAATGGTGTCCGCTGGAGTATGAAATTGGTAGCATCAAGTCCAACCTTCTCACTTAATACACTCATGAAGTCAGACCCAGGGAGAGGAGACATCTGTCCTGATAGCTCTGTGAATGTGGCTTTGACAGGAAGTTTTGAACTAGTTGCATGACAAGTCCCCATATCGCTGTACCTGTAGTTCTACACAAGTGACCTTGGACATGTGATCAAGCCTGAGCCTTTGGTAGTTCAGTCCCCATCTTTATCCATCCAGTGTTCTCCAAGTAAAGAAGACAGTAGGTTTTGCTTAATGGACCAAGTGGGATTCCCCAGACTTGGATGTCAGGAAGATAAGCTTAGCCTGGTGACACAATGGTGAGAGGGATCTAACAGAATCTGGACAACATGCAATGAAAATGGAACTTAGAGGACACAGTGAAGTGGAAGTTTCTGGTTTCTTTGATGACTCAGTTTTGTCATGTAATGTTTTGCTGTAAGCTGGGCACGTGGCGTTTTTGCTGGAGGTTGGCTTGTGAAATGGCATGTGATGTTCTGCTGTGAGCTCTCTCATGTGAGGGGCCTGACTTTGGCCAGCTGAGAACTCTGAGGAGAGGAGATATATAGAGGCCCGCAGACAGTGAGGCATCACTCTCTGGATCAACATCGTTGTGATGATCTTCATGCTTCAACACTCGACTTTGCAGAGAGAAACATCCCAGAGAACTGCAGGCAATCCAACTGAGTCTTGTGGCTTTCTCAGACTTCAAGCTGCTGCTTGTTGTTGCCTCTGAACTAGACTTATGGTATCCTTATGACTGAGTTTGATAATCCCTAAAGACCCATCAACCTTACTCAGGAGGAAGTAGATAAAAGAGGTCTACATCCCTATCCCTACTAATCTCCTATTTAAGGTTGCGGGGGCAGGTTGGACGGGAGGTATAGGTGTTTAAGAACCCTAAATATAGTACGTTTGGGGGAAAATCTAAGTCTATAACAAAGGCTATGGCTAGGCCTCTGCTAACCTCTCTTTCTAGTCTGCTCTCTCAGGGCTTGATATGTACCACTTCAGAACCTAGCTCTTGTTTGTGCTATGTGAAGTCTGAAATACCTACTTTGAGTTAAATTTCATTCTGCTCTAGCAATCAACTGTTTAGTTCCTTTGTACAGACTTGAACTTACATACCATCAACTTGATAGTGTGATGTAGATCATGACAAATGTAATGCCAAGTTGTACTGGAACCTGTGTGGTAGGAGAAAACATGGTGTGGGGGAAATAAGAGTGGACAGAAACACAAAACACCAAGTTAACAGATACCCTAATCAGAACACTTTATCACCCTTCCTTTTTAGGTTTTTGTGGTTGCTACTGGTGTCAGCAACAATACTCCCCATTTTTATCTCTACCCACAGGACAGAGTACATTTTTCTTGCTTCCACTGAAATGGTGTGAGTTGAGGACATTGTCCTGGCCAGTGAGGTGGGGGTGGGAAGGTTTCAGCTAATGAAGACAGCTAATGCACATGACTTGGTTTAGTTTGGTTGGTGAGTGGCTTGGTTTTCCATTCATTATGTTTTCCCAGTCTGCTTTCTTCCACCCTGCTGACTACAGTGCAAAATTGCAGCCTGACGATATTTCAGAGCATTGAGTGAAACTGACCTGACACTCTGACACCGCCACATAGACATAAAACCACCCTATTCCTCTGTTAAAATATTTTCACATGATAATATGCTCTCTCCTTCTCTAAGCTATATCATTTCTTATATCAGAAACTGAAAATAATCCTAACTGATATTATTTTGATGTATAGATATGAAAGAAAGGAAATGTCCATTCAATAGCAAGACCAATGGAAGAGTTTTTGATGACTGAGGTCATTTATGACTATAAAATCTGTGTTGTTTACATTAGAAAACACAATATTCTGGTCACTATAGAGAGGGATTAATAATAGAAAATAGCTCAAAAACAAAGGGGATAAATTAAATTCCTTGAGGTCTGAAGCAATCATTCATATCTGTTCCACTCAATACCAACCTTGTCAAAATGAAGGAAATAATCAGGACTGAGTCGCAGATTTTATTCTTGACCAAAGGAGTGAAAGACAGCGTGAGAGAGTTATGATAGGTTTGAAACCAGCAAATTGTCAAGTCTCAACATCCCTCTCAGCTTCCTCAGCACTGAGACAACTTACTAACTCAACAGAATAGGACTTTTTTTTTTAATGTCTGAGTACATTTTAATAGACATGTGTTAACTTTTTTCAAATGTTATACTGTATTATACTGGAAAAGTTGCATCCACCCAAACAGATAATAAGCTTCTAAAACAGCTTTTACAGTTTTATATTTTATGAAATGTAAAGTGACCAGATAAAAATTTCATATCTACATCAATACATGGTCACAGATGAATCTGTGCAGATAGGAGACTAGATGGCTGAGTAGTTAGACAATGGCTAGTATGCTTTTCAACTTAATTTTTAAAATTTATTTGACATATTATATAGTACCTTTGCTTAGTCACGTCTCCTTTACTTTAGTTTGTGTATGGTGCAGATGCACATATCAGAGGACTATTCACAGAAGTCAGTAGTCTCTTTCAACTGTGTAGGTCCTGAGGATCAAACCAGGGTCATTGGGCTTGGCAGCCAAGTACCGTTCTAGCTGATACATCTTATCTGCTTCAGTTAAGGCCCATAGTTCTAAATCAGGATATTTTGGCAAGGCAGGAATTCTGAGATCCAAAGAAATTACATTACATCCTACAAATCGAAGTTCCCCCTTGATATAACCACCCTCCCCTCAGAAAACAAATAACAATATCTGTTGGGCATGAATATGAAGAGACGTGTCATCAATCACAACATCTGAAGCTCTACTGATTATGCTTCCTAAGCATGAAATTAAAGAGCACTTCCTACATAATTTATGGAACAATACTCTTCAGGAATCATGACAGGCAGCATATGAGAAAAGTGAGAAAGTGAAAGACTGAGTGCTTAACCCTAAATGAAACCCCTATATCAAATCTACCCCACTTTTTAGGACACCAAGGCTCACAGAACAACTTGGAAGAGGATGCAGAACAAATATAAGAGCTGGAGGATGGGGTGGAATGCAGTGAAATGCAGTCTCCTGGACATGACATGTCTATGTCACTTACAGACTCACAGCAACTGTGGTAACCTATACAAAACTCATGCCAGCTGGGTGTGGTTGACCTACCAGGAAGACAGTCTTAATTAAAACTAACTTTCCTTCTCACAGCAGTGATAAAACATCAATACATCCTCTTTTAGGGATTGACTTGGTGTCATCTTCATTTAATCTGGGCTTGAGAATGTACAGCTCTCGTGCATGCTGTCATAACTGCTATGAGATCATGTATGTATGTATGTATGTATGTATGGATGGATGGATGGATGGATGGATACGTGTCTTCCTTGTTAGGTAAATTCTAGATGGTTGCCAAGGGCAATGACAATAGTCTATATTACTTGCTTGTCTGTGAGATCCTACTACCCAACAACTACCCAAAACAGCATCCCATTTCTGGTACTGGACTTTTTCTTAGCCTGTGGTGTCTAGTAGGGACATTGTTGCCCCATTGTAAGGTAATTCTATTTAAATCTTTATATCTGCAGTAGTAGGTTTTCATAGGATTTTTTTCAGAAGGTTTTTAATGTTGGTAACCTATCCTGATACGTTATCCTGAACTCTGCCTTCCTATGCCCTGTCCCATCTAGCCCTTCATGCTCCATTATCCCCTTTGCCCCTTTATACCGCTGTGTTCTATCTTCCCTCCCTTGAAGGCACCTTCCATGACCCCTCACTGGTTTCCTTGATTCTGTGATTATTGAAAATGAAAAAAAAAAAACGTGAAAAGAAACTAAGACAAAATTTGGAACTAGATGCAATGTTTTGTTGATGCATACTTGCTCGTGGCCTCCCAGTCACCTTGCCTATGTGTCTTCTCTGGAGTATTACTAACTGACCAAATTCCACTTAGCCAAACTACCTTGGATCATTACATTGCCTTAGATCTTACTGTCAATTTTAAGCAAAATCTTCTGAATGGATTTCAAGCATCCTTGAAAGAATGCTTGTTTTCCTAATTTTTCTGAGCCGCCCACATTAATAATAGCAATGATAAAATAACAGTAATAATCATGTCTCCCTTCTTTTTTTCATTTGGTGATTTTGTTGTCTTTATGTCACTTTTATTTTCTTATGATGAGTTTCTTCCTATAGTAGCTAGACAGTCCTCTATGATAGCCTATGTTCAAAATAGGCTTCTGGCCCTTTGAGTAAAATTGGCATCAGCACAAGAAGAAGCAGTGGCTACATAAAAGATCTCCTAGGGCACTACTTAATTGTTTCTGTTTTGCTCTAGACTACATTGCCTGTGGCTTAGGATATTATTTGGTCAGGCAAGTAATGTGAGATTAGCCCTCTGGACTCAAACACCTAGTGTATTCAGTCAGAGAAAGTCATTTCAGGGAAGCAATTAGTTCAACTAGCTGCTTGGCTGCTCTAATAAAATCAGCCAGTTGTCTGACCTTCTATAGAAGCTGGGAAGGAAATATCTTCCCCGCATGACTCTCTCAGGGGCATTGTTCTGCCTTCTCTTGATCTAAAAGGAGCATTGGAGTCCCGGTGTTTAAGTGACCAACAGTCGAGGCATTAACAGGTTCAGAAAAAACTAATCCATTCCTGAGCTATGTGAGAATCTCTCATTTAAAGATTTAGTGAAGACCTATTTGCAGAAGTTTGAGAAAGTATTTTGAATTGTAATAAAGGACACATTAAAATGGTGTTCTTTGTCTTGTTTAAAAAATCCAGTAAGAATATTTTACCTGTCAATAAAAATGTACAAGAGCTTAAGAGATGGCTCAGTAACAGCTCTTCCAGAGGACCCAGTCTTGATTCCAAGTTCACAATGTATAACTCCAGTTCTCAGGGAACCAGTTTTCCTCGTTTGGCCTCTAGAAACAATGCATACACAGGGCACACATGTATACATACAGGCAAACAGTCCTGTTGTCTGAAAAGTCAAAAGGAATCATAGAATTAACTGCCTAAAAAAATTCATGATACATATCTGTGTATAAATATGCATATATGTTTTAAATGAAAATTTTCCACCTGAGTTGACAGTGATCATTCCAAGAGCCAAAGATGGTCTAATAAACACCACAACACCAAATCCTCTCTTGAATTGGTGGTCAGCGTTGTCCAAGAGACTCTCAAAACGTTATAGCTATTACCCTTGATTGCCTCCCAAAAGTGGAAAGTAAGTCCCTATCTCTGAAGACACCATGCATTTCATATGCAGACTCATAATTAAAACATAAAATAAGTCTTAAAAAACGAAACCATATATACATACAGGTGTGTGTGTGTGTCTGTGTGTGTCTGTGTGTGTGTTTGCTTGTCTTTCAGGCAAAATAAAGAAAACGTATCCTAGATCATTTAGCTAGCACAGATAAATAGGTCTTGTACTAATCCAGATTTGATGTTGATGGGGGGGGGGCAAGGAAAAGCAAAGATTTTCTAAGAATTAGTAGGAACGTAGAGTGTGTGTAAAGCAGAATTTTCCACACAGCATTCACTGTGAGTGGAACCAGTGAGGCCAGAAGCTCGGCCTCAGTCCAGTGACTTAATCTCCTTCTATGAAGCCAAGGTACACCCGCCTTCACAAAATCTCCTCTTAGAGAAAATCAGGCTTTTGCAAAAGCCAAGTACAGCCACCCAGTAGGACACCAGGAAGCTATGGAAGTGTGTCTGAAAGGAGGTGGCTCAAACCAGCAGGGACAGGCAACAGGTAGCTTTAAAAAGACATAGTTAAAAAAAAATAGGTAAAAAAAATGGGTCAAGACTTACTGAAGCCACAATCTGTCAACAGTGTACTTTGTGTCTTTGTACAAGTCCTGATGGCCTCAGGCTGCACTTAAGGATTAACCAGTGCCTTGAAGTAAAGTGCAGCCCATTCTCTGAGGGAGGCAGAGCATGTCAATCTGACAGACAAAGAACTGAGGACTGTCCAGTGGCTGTTGTTCTGAAGTTTTGACATTCCACTTGCTCAGGGTTCTCTAATTTGCAACTTCATGCTTGCAGCTCTCTGTCAAGGTCTACAAATGGCTGCTGGCCCCTGGTTGTGTGCAAGTGAGCTGATAAGGATATTTGTAATTTTAAGTTTAAAAAGATAACATGAAGTTCAAATCCTAGAAGTGTTATCGCGATGCATTCATGCCCATTAACTTAAACATGTACATTTGCTTTTTCATAAATGGCAGAGTTGAGTATGACAAAGAGACACAGAGTCCAGCAACCCAAAATACTCATCTAGTTCATTTCAGTTCTCCAGCCTCTGCTCTAGGCTCACTATTTTTCTTGATGTTCTTTTACCTGCTATGTTCAATGGTCTCAATGGAACTTCTATCTTCATTTCTCAACTTACTTAAGGTACCCTCTCTTCCACCCTCAACCACACATGCCCTGCTTCCCAGACTGGTTTTGTAAATGTGAGGGTTGTAAGTCTGGTTGGACCACTGCTTGTTTGCACTAGGAAAATAAAATGTCTGCCCTCTGTGTAAGGACTCCTCTCAGCTTGGTGCACACATTAGCATCTAATGAAGATTTAGAAGCTACTATCACTTGATATGGGGTGTGAGTACCCACGTTTGTTACAATTGGAGAGTTCAGCCATGTGCAGTGAGGTAAAGCAGTCCTGCACAGGAAAGACCAGAAGCAGCGCAGCTGTGAGAGCTGAAATGAAATTAAACTAATAAATACTTTCTAATGCAGTATTCTTCATGCTGGACTTGTCTGTGAAGAACTGGAAGATTAAGAAATCAATTGTTTTTGAAGACTTACTATGTTCTAGTTAATATACTTTGAATCCTATAAGCATCATCATCCTAGATCATCAATTCATCCCCATAAAGCCAACACAATATTCATTTGTGCTCATGAGAAAACCAAGTCCCTGTGTAGCCACATAGATAATGACATAATCAAAACTAAGACTCTCATTCCCCTGACACCACAGCTAGTAGTGATCCCCACCACACGGTACAGCAGCACTTTGCAAAACTGCTTAAAATAAGGACAAATGTCTTTTGCACATAAAAAAAAAAAATACAAAACACAGGTGAGTATGTACAAGCCACAGCAGAGTGGTGGGGGAAAGAGAAAAGTAGATTCCTCTTTTCTGGGTCTCAAAAAAAAAAAAGAAAGAAAAGAAAAGAAAATCTCACTAATATGCTTCACTCAATAGTGAAATTTAGCTCATAATGAACTGATATTTGATCTAATCAAGGAAAGGTTGAACAGATGCCTGGAAGAGAGGGCACCTATCAGGGACAACAATTTTCCTGTGTAGACATCACAGCCTGTAGGATAAAAACAATTAAGAAGGCACTCCAGGACCCCACTGATCCCATATATAGCCTTTGCTTTTTACAGGTGTTTAATTAAAGCCCCACATGCAAGATGATTGTCCTGGAGTCATACAACTGTTAGTGGCAGGTGCCAGACTGCACAGCATTATCCATCACACTACAGCCCATGCCACAGTGACAGGAGCCATAGAGAAAAGGCAAACCACGTGGTTTCACAACTGTGAAGTTGGCCTGGTGTCTGGAAGTCATGGTTCCACCTTTTCTAACACATTTTTGCTCATCTCCAGATGAGCAAAAAGTTCATCCTAGCTCAGAGAAGTTCTTCATATTCCATTAAAAATAATTCAGAGTTGTGTATCCTGTAAAATGTCTGCACAATGGCCATTGCTCCAAGGAGAAAGTCTTAGTAAAGATACCTGAAGGAACTGGACTTAGAGACTAAACACCACCACCAATGACCTCCTTTCTTGCTGAGCCAAATAACCAATAAAGAATAGAATTATCATCCTTGGTCTTCGTGAGTCCCTATGGAAGACTGTTCCTCTTTCTTGAGGTCCTTACCTAGAGTAGTCTTTCTTGGGCTTAATATTACTAATGGTTCAAATAACATTTTATATTACTTAGGAATAATTCTTATACTGTTTTTCTAAGTTATCTGTTAGTATCTTTAAAGGAACAAAACTGATTGAATGAATGGGAGGGGAGCAGCACTGTTTTGTTAGATTGGCTTACAGAATATGGGCCAGGAGTCCATCAATGGTTCTCTGATAACAGAAAGGCTAGGCTTCTGGTGGTATTTCACAAGGCTTGGTGTCTCTATAGTCCCAGTTTGGAGCAGGACCACTGGGGGATCCCTGAAAGGCTGCTGGTATTCAGTGTATACTGGGATCTTGAGGTAGCTGTTCTAACAACCGTAGATGGATGATGCCTCCTCATTGGGATAGATGCTGGCCAGTGAGAGTGAGGACAAGCAGGGAAAGGACAAGGTTTCCTTTTCATGTGTCCTTTCATGTGGGCTGCCACCAGAAATCATGGTGGAGACTTAGGGTGGTTCTTCTTGATTCAAATAATCTGCTTAAGGAAGTCCCTCACAGCCATGCCCAGAAGCCTGGGTTTTAGTTGATTTCAGATGTAATCAAGTTGACAACCAAGATTAGAAAAGGTTATGTTAGTTCTTGAGAACAGAAAGGTCTTGCTGGATTTATTCATTTCAATAAACATGATTATATTGCTAAAATGTCCAAGAAGTTTTACCTAGAGCAGGGAGACTCTTCACAAGAACCCTCTGGGATGGGTTTCATTGTCTCTATCATGCATTAGTAAATGAGCCCCTTTAAGGTTTAAGTAACTGCTCATATGTCACAGAAAGTGTTAAAACTGGAATATTATCCTTACATCATAGCACGTTATCATCACAGACCATGCCAACCAAGATAAATTACTGATCATGTGGTCCTTCATTTTGCCAACGAGAATAAACAAAGCACAGGAGTCTAAAACCACTTTCTTATTCCGTGTGGCTTATAACCTGGAGAGTCGGGTTTTATTTTTTTTTCCTTTTTTTAAATTTTTATTTACTGTTTAGATTATTACAATTTTTTTACTTCGTATCCCAGCTGTAGACCCCTCCCTCATCCACTCCAAATCCCACTCTCCCTCTCTCTTCTCCTCCCATGCCCCTTCCTCGGTCCACTGATAAGAGATGTCCTTCTCCCCTTCCATCTGACCCTAGATTATCAGGTCTCATCAGGACTGATGCACTGTCTTTCTCTTTGGCCTGGTAAGGCTGCTCCCCGCTCAGGGGCTCCACTCTCAGGGGGAGGTGATCAAAAAGCCAGCCACTGAGTTCATGTCAGAGACAGTCCCTTTTCCCATTACTAAGGCACCCACTTGGACACTGAGCTGCCATGGCTACATCTGAGCAAGGTGTCTAGGTTATCTCCATGCATGGTCTTTGGTTGGAGTATTGGTCTTTCTAAAGACACCTAGGCCCAGATTTTTTGCTTCTGTTGGTCTCCTTTTGGAGCTCCTGTCCTTTCCAGGTCTTTCCATCTCCCCCTTCTTTCCTAAGATTCCCTGCACTCTGCCCAAAGTTTGGCTGAGTCTCAACATCTGCCTCAATCCCCTGCTGAGCAGAGTCTCTCAGAGGCCCTCTGTGTGAAAAAAAAAAAAAAAAAAAAAAAAAAAGCAGATGGGACAGGCACCTGAAGAGGGAGAATACAGAGAGTCGGGTTTTAGACTTGAGTTTTCTGACTCAATTCTGCAGTTTTATCAAATACCACAAAGACTTTTCTCTACCTACTCATTTTAGCCAGTTAACTTTCTTTAGGAAATGGTTGACAGGAATACAGAAGTATGGGACTGAATTCCCACTATCCCTTTTCCTTTCTTTTTAATTGTTTTTTTTCTTTTGTATTTTTGAGATTGTAATTACAACATTTCTCACTTCCATTTCCTCCCTCCAAATCCTCCAATACACTCTCTTTCAAACTCATGACCTCTTTTTTCTTGTTATTGAATGCATACATGTATCTGTATAGCCACATACATCCTTAAATACATAAATACAATCTACTTAGTCTGTATAATACTACATGCTTATATGTTTCAGAGATGACCATCCTTTTCTGCTAAATTATGAGCATATTGTTTGTGATCTTCGTGATCAGGTTGGGGATAGGCACTATATGTCTGCTAGGAGAAACAGAACAAAGCTCTATACTGGTTTCCCGAATTCTGACGTTTCTCTGGAGATGTTGTTGGTATTTGGGGGCATAAGAGCTATTTTGGCCTCTCTCACAATGGTTCCAATATGTTTGTCATAATAATTCTCTTTCATTTTCCTGTAAGTGGGATGCACTACTAAAACAGATCAGTTCGTCTACGTTGTGAATCATACATGGGAAAGATACAAATTGAAAGTGTTCCCATCCTCTCCTCTCAGGGAGAGGATTAGATTACACAATCACACTTGAAGGCAACTGAGACACAAAGGATCTGGGGACACTCCAGATTCTGTTTTAGGAAGGCGGTTTCAGTGGAAGATTGCAAACAAGCCATTATTTTGTCAGCTGGAACAAAAGCCCTGATTAAAAATTAAAAGACATTCTGTACTGATAAACAGACAGCTGCCTAATTACTTGCAAGATTTATATTTTGCTGCGTTAATTCTCTCATAACGGCTCTTTCCTACTCCGTGTAAACCTGGACACAGTGAGCTTGACAGTGATAGGCCTTCCTAAACCCTTGGCTGTGCCTTTTATTAGATAGATGAGTTCCTGATTATTAATGGGTCTTCAAAACCCCACTTAAAAGCTTCACTAGAAGAGAACTGGGCCTGCTTCACCACATGGCATTCAACTTAAGATGAAAATTCATATTTAGAGACACCTAATTATGGCTGATTTAAAATTTTGTATCTTTGAAATGGACCCTCTAATTTGCCATCATCCAACTGTCACCAACATTGAAATATGTAGACATGTCGCATAATATAAAGTAGTAAAAACATCAAACAGCATAAAATAGAAGGAATAAAAACAGCTCCCAGACATCTAGAGGCAGTTTTGAACAAGAAAGGGAAATGATAAAGCTAAATGGAGGAGAAAGTGACATCAGCAGAGGAGGAAGCTTCAATAGCAAATCCCTCCAATAGCCAATCCCTCCACAGCATCCTTTCAAACACAAGCAAAATTTGTTGGTGTCAACTGTGTCAGATTTCTAAAGAACAGCTACAAGTTTGTAACAAGTGAGTGCTAAATCAAAAATCAAACAGTCATTTGAGCAGCAGAGATGATTCAGCAGTTAAATGTATTCCTTGCTTTCTTTTAATTTATTTGTTCACTTTACATCCTGATTGCAATCCCCTCCTTCCTATCCTCCCTGTCCCACCCTTCATCTCTCTTCCCCCATGCTCCCTCTCCTATTCCTCAGAAAAAGGAGAACACCCCCTACTAACCCACCCCAGCTCATCAAGTCCCTATTAGGATTGAACATGTCCTTTTCTACTGTGGTCTGGTGAGGCATCCCAGACAGGGAAAAGGGATCAAAACCATGCAATAGAGTCCATGTTGTAGACAGCCCCTGCTCGCTTCATAGGGAACCCACATGAAATCAGAGCTGCCCATTGGCTACACCTTTGTAGAGCCCCTAGGTCCAGTTTATGCATTGTCCTTAGTTGGTGCTTCAATCTTCACAAGCCCCTCTGGGCTCTGATTACTTGTCTCTGTTGGTCTTCTTGTGGAGTTCCTGTCCCCTCAAGGTCTTTTTATCCCCCACACACATACTTGGCTGTGGCTCTCAGCATCTGTTTCAATCTGCTGCTGGATGGAGTTTCTCAGAGGACAGTTATGCTATGCTCCTGTCTGCAAGCTTAGCAGAGTATTGTTTTTAGTGTCAGGGGTTGACTTTCTCCCATGGAGTGTGTCAGCTTGGGCCAGGCATTGGTAGGACATTCCCTCAACCTCTGCTCTATCTTTATCCCTGCACATCTTGTAAGCAGGATAATTTTTGATCAAAGTTTTTGTGGGTGGGCTGGTGTTCTCCTCCCTCCACTGGAAGTCCTATCTAGTTAGAGGGTGTCCACTTCAGTCTCCATGAGTCCTGCTACTAGGATTTTTCAGCTAGAGTCAGCCCCATATCCTCCCAGAAGCCTGCCCTGTCATAGGTCTCCATCTTGTCACAGAGATGCCTGCATCCATGTCCATGGTTTCTCTTCTTTCTTCAGACCCTTTGTTCTCCTGCCCCAACTCTCCCCAGGTCTGATCTCCAGCTCATTTCTCTCTTCACTCTCTCTCCTTTTTTGTTCCCTTTCTTCAGCTACTTCCACTGTCTATTCTATTTCATCTTCTGAATGAGATTTAAGCATCTTCCCTCAGATCCTCCTTATTAGTTATTTTCTTTGGATCTGTCAATTATAGTATGTTTATCCTGAACTATTTGGCTAAAATTTGCTTGTAAGTAAGTAATGCGTGTCCTTCTGGGTCTGGGTTATCTCACTCAGGATTATCTTGTCTAGTTTCATGCCTGCAAATTTCATAATTACCTTGTTTGTAATAGCTGACTAGTATTCCATTGTGTAAATGTACCACAGTTTATCTATTCTTCGGTTGAGGGACATCAAAGTTGTTTCTAGATTCTGGTTATTACAGATAAAGCGTCTATGAACATAGTTGATCAAGTGTCTTTGTTGTATGGTAGAGCATCTTTTGGGTATATGCCCAGGAAAAATATAGCTGGGTCTTGAGGAAGTGCTAGTCCTAATTTTCTGAGAATTTGCCAGATTGATTTCCAAAGTGGTTGTACAAGTTTGCATTCCCACCAGCAATGGAAATGAGTTTCTCTTTCTCCACAGAAGATTTGAGTTCTATCTCAGCGCCCCCTGGGGCTCGCAGTCTTCTGAAACTCCAGTACCAGGGACTCTGACACCACCTTCTGATGTTCTTCAGGCATCAGGCATGGACATGCACGCAAGCAAAACACCACATGTACAATAAAAATAAGAACCTAAATGGAAAAAAAAAACATTTTTAAATGCTGTTTTTATGATAGGTTTGTTGCACTTTGTGCTCAGTAGTTGTCTAGGAGACAGCAACCCATGGGCTTGAGGAAGAACAATGGATCCCAGTTCTGGAAGGAACAGAGCAAACAAGATTTGCACTGATTTGTGTGCTCTACAGAAAAAAAATGAACTATACTCCATTTCACAGAAGTTTCTCTCTCACACACATGCACATGCACACACACACACACACACATACACACACAACCAATTCAAAGTGAAATAAAGAGTGAAACAACTCTTTACTTGAAACTGTAAATTTCTGGATGTGTCTGTAAGGGGAAATATAAATATCATTAGTCTTTCCAATGATTTTTTTTTTAGATATGAACCCCAAAGCATAAGCAAATCCTGTAAACAGGAGACAGGATTAGATCAAACTAACCATCTTCCTTTTAACAATATATATATATATATATATATGTGTGTGTGTGTGTGTGTGTGTGTGTGTGTGTGTGTGAAGGTAAAGAATTTAAGATAAACTGAAATGGAAAAAATATGTTTGCAAACTACACAGGGCTTAATTCCCAAAATAGGAAAGGAGCCTAACTCAATAACAAGAAAATAATACAGTCAGCAAAAAGTATATATAAATGGGTAAAGAGTCTAAATAGACAGAGGACATTAAAATGATTGACCACTAAAGAGAGAGAGAGAGCTGCCAAATAGCACTGACAATGAAGAAAATGAAAATCAGAACCACAGTGGACTATAAAATTGTAATGTTGGGTGAAATATATAGAAAATAGGAGCCTCATGTGTTAAGGATGATAGAAATTATCATAGCTAGGGACCAATGTGAATGTTCCTTAAAAACTTGAAAATAAAATTACTGGGTTGAAAAGATGGCCCAGAAATAAAGGTATTTTCTGTTCAAGCTTGACAACTTGAGTTCAGTGCCTGAGACCCCAGTACAGACAGAGAGAGCCCACATGAGCTGGTAATCTCAACTCTGTGTATAAAGCCAAAGGAGACGAAAGCAATATGATGAAGGGATATCAGACATCACTGTTCATAGAACATTATTCACAGTAGCTAAATAAGACAATTAATATAAAAATCCATGAATGGATGGGTGGATAAACTATATATTTTTATGCCATGTATATAGAGAGAGGAATACAATTCCTTTCATATTGTTTTACACATGACTTTATTTGTTAAATAAATGAATATTTTCAGTGTGTGCATAACTACAAGGAGTGAATACTAAATTTAGAGCAAAATATTTGGGATCTATTACACAAAGCCATTTACCAGCTATGAGGGCTCCGGTGAAGAGCTGAACCTGATCTCAGCTTCCTCAGCTGTAAGAATAAGCTGTAACACCTCACGGCCTCTTCACTGCTGGCTCATTGCAAGGTTCAAATGCATGAACATGTGAAAGTGCCCTGGTCAAAACTGTGAGCAACACAAATATAACAAATAACAGCAACTGAATTTCATGTTGAGGAATACTGTCATACCTTTCCATTCTACTCGTGTGGTCAACGGAAAGTGGCAGAGTCACTACTTGGTTATGGAGGAGAATGAAAAAGCCTTTTTTCAAAGTAGAAAGAATTCTGCAATATTCTGTAGCTTGTCCTAGTAAAGAGTCACTTCCCCAACTTCATGATGCCTATAACTCTCTTGCAGATGCACAGGGAACAAATGTTTCTCATTTTTTTATATGTAGGATGGGTTGGCTACAGTCACAATGGATGCAGTGAGCATGCCTGGGAGCAGAAAGATAGCACAGCTGGACATGGCTTAAGGGGTGGAGCATCAGCTTTTTATTGAAAAAGAAAAAAGGGAATATAAACAAATAAGGAAAAATAAATAGGTTGATTCTCATAAGTAGCAATTTGAGTGACCATGAATTACTGTGCTAAGTGAAATAATCCATACATAGTAGCATATGATCTCAGGTTCAAAGTTTACATAAAAGAAACTCTTTGAAATGGGGAATAGAATGATGGTAACCATTGGATGGACAGTAGTGCAACTGAGAAGCTCCAAGAATAAAAAAAATTTCTGTGGGAAGAACTTCAAGATTGCCCAGTCTCTTAAATGACAAATTGAAGATAATAGGGTATGGACCTGAAAGTTGTCAAGAAAATAGATATGTTAACAGGGTAATGTGAATGTTAACTAGCTTGACTTACGTATTCCACATGCATATACATTTCAATTTTCATTTTTCCCACTAAAAACATAGATATGAAACTGGTTGATGGATTAGATAGAGAAATATAGATGGAAAGACAGATGATATATTAGAGACAGATAAATAGATGATAGGTGATACAGATAAATAATACACAGATGATATATACATATATACATACACACACATACATAGACACACAGATATTGATAGGTGGTATATGATCTATAACAGAGGTAATATTGAGCAATGCAGAAATAAAAGTAAAGGAGCTGAAGTCAGAGAGAGAAGTGACCAGATTTGAAAATGAGAGAACACAGGAGAAAGACCATTCCTTCCACCAAAACCCCTCTAACTCATCCTGTACACACCTGTCAGTTTATATTCCCTTAAAAAATATGATCTTCACCTCCTTTCCAGCAGGCTCCAGTAGAGAACCTGTTTTCTACCCCTTCTGCTACTGCCCACGTGGCCGTCTCTCTGGTCCAGTGGGGCTCACTTTTTTCCCTCCAGCTCCAGATGTTTGTCTTCCTCCTTGTTCCCGGGGCTAGCTGTTCCAGCACCACTTTGTCCTCCTGAACATTACAGAATTTATTACATTTCTGTGTCTTTACTATTAGAATTTCTTGGCTAATCTTCTTAATTAGCACAAATGCCATTTTTATTAAATCATTGCCAAGAACGTTTAAGTGTAAAATAACTCATAGTATGAAGAATACTGTCTTTAACATGAGCTAAACACAAGTCATCTGAACTGATCTGTGTCAACTATGTGTTCTGAAGTACTTTATTTACCTCTGTGAAATGAGGTTAATATCATCAATTGATATAGTAAGTAATATTAAAAACCTGTCCAGAGACCCCCTTTCCTGGCAGATAATTATGTATCTATTCCCCATTCCCATTAGATCATGAGAAGTATCTGTTTATTTTTCTTTATAAAATATTTCTCCAAGTGTATATAGTATGATTCTTTCAAAACATCTTAACTTACAGTCTCTCTTTTAATCTACAGAAAAACATTTAGTGGCTGATTGTATGGATTGAGCAGGATAAAATCAACACTCCAAGAAGCCAACATTTTCTTTTCTTCTTTTCAGATGTCTCAGAATTTGCAGGGCTCAACATATGCCCTGATCAATGAATCAATGACTATGGGACTTTCCATAATTCTCATCTTCTCCTCAGCATAAACTTCATCGTGTGGCTGCTCTCAAAGCCAGAAGAAGGACAGCATTGATGGATGGGAATGCACAGTGATTTGAACAAATGTAGCTGGAGACAGACTCTTCATTAGACATGCATGTTCCCTCTCTTCAGTCTGATTATATTTAATTATGAAATAAATATAGACCAGTAGCCAAAAGCACCTGTCAGAAAAAAATGACATTCAATAATCAGTTACACCAATAGTGTAAAGCAAAATGGGCTTAAGGAAGCTAATCTTAGGTCCCACAATAAATATACACTATTTTTTCTAGAAAAAAAAATATCTCAAATTACATAGTAATCAATGGCACAGAAGTTATCTTGTATACCAAAATGACTGGTGTATGATCTTATACATTCATCAAAATCCAAAGACTACACGCCACTGAGACTGACACTTGATGAGTTGGCTTTGGATGATAATGGTATCTGAAAGCATGTTCACTGATTATAACAGATGTGCTATTCAGGTTGGCAGGGATATCTGTTTGAGGAGTGGGGAGAGCAATCGTGTGAAAACATTTCTGGGGATTGAAAAATGGTCTGGAAATAAAGCCTACTGTTTGCAAACAGAGCTGAGGCTCTAGGTTTCCTTTTGTAGCCTATGTAAAACAGATAAGAGGCAATCACCTCGCCCTAGGGCACTGGGTAGGTGCCCAATATTTTTAAAGAACTGCTAAAAATCTGTTCCAATAACCACCAGTATTAATGATAGGTGCCGTAATTTTTTATTGAAAGTACTCCTTCTGGCCTTCTGATGTTCATTGTTCTAATAAGCAGAGACAGTGGGGGATGGGCAACCTGATTCCTTAATTAGCAGCTATTGGATTCTCCTTTACTTTTCTCACTGCCTTGAGCAAAAGGGTTGTCAGTCAAACAGCGAGAAAGACTACCTTTATGGCCATCTGAAGCACACTTAATGGATAAAGTTTTGCAGTGATCACAACTAATGCTTAAAGCACAGCCCCAGCTGATGTGCTGTTTAGAACACCTTGGTAAACTCTAGATGACCCTACGACCATTTACTCCTAGCAGAGTAGCAGGACTGCTTCAGCTCGTGCTGAAGAGGCCACCTGTACACAAGCCAGCACACAGGCTAAGGCTACGATGGATCCAACTTCCCTTCTCTGTGCTACCTTCCCTAATATTGCAGCACGAAGCTTGGCAAAAGGCTTCTCCCACATGGCTTTTTCTTACCTACTTTCACCATCACTGATTAAGCTGTTTTGAAAAATGGCAGAAATAGAAAACGGGAACTCCCAGCAAACATGATGGGGCCTGTCAGTGAAAGAGCCACAGGCCAAAGCGTGACATCAACAGGGCAGCCAGCTGTGCAGAAAAAGCAGTAGCTCAAAGGTGGCCATGGCAGGAAAAGGGCAGGCAGGAGGAGAGTGGAAGCAGCAGAGGACTAAGACCAAGATGAAAGGCAGTATCTACGTAGCCAATAAAGAGAGCTTTCAATCCCTAATCACTTGAGAGCTCTAGAGAGCTGGCAAGTACTTGGGGCCAAAAGCTATAATCCTAGCTGGAGTTCAGGACTAACAAATTCTGACTTTTTGAGTTTACACAAGAGCCACTGTGCGGGGCTGGGGAATTTCTTAGACCCACACAAGAACTATACACTTGTAGGGCTAAGGGTCTCCATATAGGAGCCCTGCAAGAGGACCACAGGGTACCAATGCTTCTGTTCCCACTGATCTCCAGCCTGTTGATATTAAACAGAAAAGGGAAATGAAAACTACCAGAGACCAGCACTTGAAAAACTTTGCCCTGCCTAGCCATGATTCCTACCCACGTGGGAACAAAAGATCCCAGGCACTGGGTTAGTAACACAAGGACCTTCTGCATGGATGCCATCACTTTACAGCTCTTCTCTCCACCATTGGCCGTGGCTCAAGTTTGCGCTTCTGCTAGCTCTCTTCACAGAGCAAGACAATCTCTTCTGGAATTCCGAACATTACACCCATAGAATTTGAACTGGTAAAGAAATAGCTTTCTGTGCTCTCTTGTTTAATAGATGTCTTTAAGGAAAACTGTTCTTTTGGCTTGGGGATGGAATTCAATCACATGACTCATTGGATAAGAAAATGAGACCACTACGTTTTTCATCAGAATGTATCTGGAATCATATGAAGAATGGGTAGACACTTAAATGTGAGTTGTGATTAGGGTAAAATAAAGAAATAAAAGTCATCGGCATAACGTTTTGGAATTCAAGTGATAAACAAAAAATTCTAGTGGTTTCCAGATGAAAAAAGAAACAACCCAAAGAGGAAAAGGGGCCAGCAGATATCTTTGAAATTTGGCAGGAGTCTTTTAACCTAAAATATTTTGTCTAACCAAACTCGCCTCAAATGTTGAGGGTTAAGCGAGGGTATTTTTAGATATTGAAGAATTCCAGAGGTTTATTTCTTGTATACTCTTTTTGAAAGAATTGCTTTAGCAATCCAGGTGCTCTCAATCCCATCAAAATACATGCAAAAAAATCAAAATGTAAAATTAGAACATGAACCATCGCATTATTTGGGAATTAAGGGAAGACAATGTTATGACCTAAATGTTAAGGTGAAGGCTACATTTAATATCATAACTATTGGAGGGCGAAGAGAGATCTGTCTAACCATGCCCAGAGGAGGTAACACGGGTGTCTATAAGCAGTGGGGTAGGAGTGAGCAGATAAGTCCAACTGGAACTTCGTTGATCAAAAGGAAAAATGGCTTCATCTTCTACCATGGTATGAAATTTTATATTAAAACTTAAATTTTTAATTCTTAAAAATTAAATGACTAGGATTAGAGACTAACTATTAGAAAAGAAATCAATAATCTCTGCTCCTGAGGAAGCTTACTTCCTAGAAGGCAGGGTCATTCCACCTTTCTCTTTTCCCCCAATGGCCACATGAAAGTCCAAATGAAGTGGCTTCTCCATGAAGAGCCAAAGACAACCATGTTTTCATGGCCTATCAACCAGGCTATGATCCCATGCCTTTCAAAGAAGTTAGTTTTGAAAAAGCCTGCTTTCTTTACAGTATGACTATGCTAGAAACCTCAGCTTTGTCAGTGTGTTCCTGCCAACACTATCATACCCAGCAGATCACTGGAAAGAATGGCAAAAGATGTCTTCAGTATGCTTTTCTGTTTTCTCTTTATGTTTGTCTGCAACCTTTAAAGACTCACAGTGCCTTTAGAGAGGATAGTCTTGTCTTCAGAGTTCAGTTCATACTCTCTTAAACAGAGTTGTTCATTTAGAGGTCAAGAGAACTTTAAAATCAGGTAACAATGAAGATGCATTGTGCATAGCCTGGGTTTTCAGTTTGGTAACATCAGAAACATTTTCATGGGTCTATAAAATTGTGCATAAGCCTGTAACTCTAAGATTCTAGAACCTTATCTTGAACTAGGGTTGGTCAGAAGTCACAAGATACAATCACTGAGTGATACTTATTTGTTGAAGCAAGTATGGCTATATTATGGAGTGTGATATAAAATTGCATATACTTAAAAGTGTGTGTGCACGTGAGCACGCACTGCATGTGTTGATATGTGTGCAAGTGTTCATGTGTGGTTTGCACATGTGTGCAAACGTGTATGGAGGCCAGAAGACAACCTAAGTCGTCATTCTTCAAGCACAGCGCAATTTGGATTTTTAAAAACAGGAACCCTAGCTGGTCCAGACTTCATCAACTATGCTATGCTGCCAGTGAGCTGCATCTGTCCTCTGGGTCCACCTCCTCAGTGCCGGCATTATAAGCATACACAACCATGGCTCCATTTCTTTCTTTCTTTCTTTCTTTCTTTCTTTCTTTCTTTCTTTCTTTCTTTCTTTCTTTCTTTCTTTTTTACATATGCTCTATAGATATGCTCAGGTCCTCTTGCTTGCACAGTAAGCAGTTACTGGCTGAGCAGTAACTCATAAGCCCCTACATACTTTTTTAAGGTGAAATATAATCATTCAAGAGTTTGAAGGGCTGGAGCAATTGGCTCTGTAGGTTAGGAGCATTTACTGCTCTTGTAAAGAACCAGGGTTCCTTTCCGGCACCCACACAGTGGTTCACTGTAACTCCTACTCCAGGGGGGCCAACATCTTCTGACCTCGCTGGGCACAAATGTGCATATGATACCCAGACATACATGCAGACAAAACACCCATACACAAATAAAAATCTTTAAATGTAAGTTTCTGCAGTATTTTCTGGGAATTTCCTATATCCCTCCAAGATAGAATCCAGCTTAGAGATTTTGAGTTTTGTTAATCACTGCAGAAAGGACAGGGGAAGTTTGAAACACTTCCAGGTAAGGCATATAGTAAACAGCCCCTGGGGGAGCCGTGGCAGGCAAAATGGTTTAATGAGGACTGTATGCAGAATTCATTACGCAGCCGGTGTCTAATACTCGGAAATCTCAGTCTTAAAATGACACAGATGTTCTTTATGGTTTAATAAAACCTCCGGCTCGGGGTCTGCATTATGAAGTCTTCTTGGCCTTTGCTGCAGCTGGTTCAGGTTTGTCCTTACACGTCCTCGCCCTGGTAAGTCAGCATGCTGTGTCATAATCTGCAATCAATCCACATAAATAAAACAATTCAGTGCAGATGTGACCTGAATACACTTTTAGACTCCACTAATTACACAAAGGTTTCAAGGTCAGAGATGCCAACAGTGGATTTGCTCTGCAGAAAAACCCAGAAGGGACTGTGCTGCTGCCACTTATTACTGTAATTGCTCATTTAGAGCATTTCAGAGTGCTTGCCGCTCTGAAGACTTCCTGTCACCCACACCAATTGTCTTTTCCTTGGGTCACATAAGGAAAAGGCTTGGGTGCTATGTAACTATAGAAAGAGATCAGGTTGTTGCCTGAGCACTCGTATAGACAAGAAAAAGCAAAGAAGATTGTGTAATCTGGTAAAGGACTCTTCTTGTTTATTATGTAGCCTACCACCCAGACTGTTGTGCTGAGGCTCAATGAACAGCATTAGATTCTGATATCCAACAAGAAGAGATGATGTGGACTGTGGGCTCCTCCTAAGATCCTTATGGGCTGGAGAATCTATGAGACAAACCTCTACAGATCTGGGAAATAATAGATGACTCTGGAAAATGCTCAGAAAGTGGAAGATTACTTGAATTATTTTGATGGTTTGGAGGTCAAGGTTCTAGCAGATAGCAGGACCTACCAATATATCAGAGGGACAGCAGGCAAAGAGAAATATTAATCCAGAAACGAGGGTGGAAACCCTAAGGTCAGCTCTCGATGACCCACGTCACCCAGTTCTCCACTTCTTAAAGGCTTCACAGTCCTCTAATATTCTAAAACAGTATCACTAGCTGGACCACATGTTAAAACATGTGAGCCCATGTGTAGTGTGACAAACTGAAACCACGACATTGCACTCCTGAGCTCCATTAGCTCACTGACAGTGCAAAAAGCATCTGTTCCAATTTCTAACATGTTCTGTGGTCTTACAATTTCAACACTATTAAAAAAAATAGTCTGTGTCTCTTCTGTGAACCCTTATAAAACAAAAATGTTTAAAGTCACATGCCTTTGAGATAGACTCATGCAGGGAAAACCTTCCCATTCCAAAAGGAAGGCAAAGAAGGATCACCATCGGTAAGATGCCAGGTTTTAGAACATTCCAATTGTTCTCCAACTCTCAACCAGTAACCATTTATCCATAGGCCAAGTAAATATAATTCCTATCAGCTTTATTTTTATAAATTTGCATCATGTAAATTTTAGTACACACAAACTTATACATGTTCTGTCTTTGGTTCCTGTTTTTTTTTTCATCTATCTTAATTTTTTAATTTTTATTCATGTCTTAAAGTTTTTTATGATTTATTTACTTTTTATTAATTACAGTTTATTCACCTTGTATTCCAACTGTAGCCCCCTCCTTTATCTCCTCCCAATCCCATCCTCACTTCCTCTTCTCTACCTATGCCCCGCCCCCAGCCCACTGACAGGGGCAGTCCTCCTCCCCTTCCATCTGATTCTAGTCTAACAAGTCTCATCAGGAGTGACTGCATTGTCTTCTTCTATGGCTTTTGCGCACCCCCCTCAAAGGGAGGTGATCAAAGAGCAGGCCACTGAGTTCATGTCAGAGACAGCCCTGTTCCCATTATTAGGGTAACCACTTGGAGACTGAGCTGCCATGGGCTACATCTGTGCAGGGGTTCTAGGTTATCTCCATGAATGGTCCTTGGTTGGAGTATCAGTCTCAGAAAAGATCCCGGAGCCCATGTTTTTTTTTCCCCTTGTGGAGCTCCTGTCCCTTCCAGATCTATCTCCCCCTTCCTTCATAAGATTCCTTGCACTCTGCCAAAAGTTTGGCTATGAGTCTCAGCCTTTGCTTTGATATCTTCAGAGTAGAGTAATTCAGAGTCTTTCTGTGGTAGACTCATGTCCTGTTCCCTGTTTTTTGTTTTTTTTTTTTTTCTGGAGTCCATTCCATTTGCCTTTCTGAATGAGGATTGATTCTCTTACCCAAGGTCTTCCTTCTTAACTAGCTTCTTAGGGTGTACAGATTTTAGTATGTTTAACCTATTTTATAGGTCTAATATCCACTTATAAGTGAGTATCTGCTATGTGTGTTTCTGCTTCTGGGATATCTCACTCAGGATGATCTTTTCTTGTTCTCACCATTTGCCTGCAAATTTCATGATTTCCTTATTTTTAATTACTGAGTAGCATTCCATTGTAAAAATGTCCCACAATTTCTGTATCCATTATTTCCTTAAGGAACACCTAAGTTCCAGATTCTGGCTATTACAAATAAAGCTGCTATGAACATAGTTGAGTAAATGTCCTTATTGAATGTCGGGCATCTTTTGGGTATATGCCCAGGGGTGGTATAGCTGGATCTTGAGGTAGCACTATTCCTAATTGTCTGAGGAAGTAACAGATTGATTTCCAAAGTGGTTGTATAAGTTTACATTCCCACCAGCAATGGAGGAGGGCTCCTTTTTCTCCACATCCTCAGCATGTGCTGTCACTTGAGTTTTTGATCTTAGCCATTCTGGTGGGTGTAAAGTGAAATCTCACGGTCGTTTTGATTTGCATTTCCCTGATAGCTAAGGATGTTGAGCATTTCTTTAAGTGTTTCTCTGCCATTCAATATTCCTTTATTGAGAATTCTCTGTTTAGCTCTGTACCCCAAGTTTTAATTGGATTACTTGATTTTCTCAGTGTTTTTTTTTAACTTTTCATTGCTGAACAATATTCATTTCATTGATCTGATACATTTTCTTTACCCAATAAACATTTAATGAATATTCAAATCATTTTCCCTAGTACAATTCTTCTATAAATACTTGAGTACAAACCTTTATGTAGGCTTTTATTTTTCTTTACTCTTCACAATATTCCTATTACTGGAATTATAGATTGTGTAATAAATTTGTGTTAAACTTTTTAAGAACCACCAAACTTTCCTAAATTGTGATCATATCATGTTTTGCTGGTTAGGGCTTTTTGGTTGTTGGTTGGTTGGTTGGTTGGTTGGTTTGGTTTGGTTTTTGTTTTTTTGTTTGTTGTTGTTGTTGTTTTCTTGTCAACTTGACACAAACTCAAGTAACTTGAGAAGAGTGATCCTCAAATGAGAAAATGCCTCCCTCAGATTAGTCTAGGGCTAGTCTTATAGGGTGTGTCCTTCGTTAATGATTGATGTGGCAGGGGCCAGCCCACTGAAGGCAATGCCACCACTGGAGTATGGAGTCCTGGATGTCTAAATAAAAACATAAGTGACTGTGAACCTGGATAGCAAGGGAGAAAGCAGCATTTCTCCGTGTGGCCCGTGCTTCCATTTCTACCTGAAGGACCAGTACTGTGTGACCTCTCTACAAGTTCCTTGCTTAAAGAGAACGGAGGCCCCCAAAACAACACAGGTAAATGCCACAGCTGTCTGCTGCCCATAAAACTAGATGGAAAGATTAATAATGACATTATCACACTTTCTGATCATAGATAAATCAAGCCGGAACAGGATCAGAATCTTCCTCTTTGCTGATAAGCTCTCAGAATTCCAGACGGTGCTATGCAGGCTATTGGGACAGAACTGTCATCAACTGCCTTACTCAGCTGTGGACATTGGGAACAAAAGCACCAACCAAACAGGCAAGATGTGCTCACCCCTACAGTAGTGGGGTATTGTTATGCTTTATGATTGGATTTGCTGCCTGCATCATAGGAGGGAACTCGTGACTGGTGCTATAAACCTGGTCCAAATTCAATGGATCACAGATTAATGCTGCAGCAGTAGATGATCAAAGACTGGCAACTTTGGAGACTCACAGCTGTTCAAAGTCCCAAGAATCATTGAGTACTAAATAGGCATCCATATATAGGAAATCTATATCACCTCCTCCAAGGATCAGAGAATGGCACAGAAAGGCTAGAAAGAATCTAAGAGCTATAACAAGAGAGAGCAGTATAGAATGCTGACTTCAAGGCATGGCATAACTGTTGTACCTTCAAACTCACAGAAGTTGTGATTTTCCTGCACAAGACCTGCCCAAGATTGGACCCTGTCAACTCCTTGTCATGGTGGGATAGAGGGTGTGTAGGTCCTGACCCACCCCTGAGCATTCATATGCAGCTAGTAGCTGGTGGCAAGAAAAGATGCTTTCTTCAGTGATGTGGCCTCTCGTAAAGCATCTGTGTTGCTTTAACATCCTCATGCATGTTCTTGTAAGCAACCCTGAAAAACCTTATTGAAACACACACACACTCACACTCACACATACACACCACACACCATGAAAGTAAAGAAGGGGAGCCTAAGGAAAAGCGGATCATCAGTAGTAAAAAGGAAACAAAGAAGGTTAATGGGTGTGAGTACGCTCATTGTAAGTTAGGTACATGTTTGAAAAGGTCAGAACAAACCCATTGTTCTATATAATTAATATGTCAATAAAACATCAAACTATAATAAAGTCCTGACCAGAGTGACTTACGAATGGCTATTCCTTGAGTGAGTAAAAGGCTGTTCTCCCTCAGACAGCTTTACTGTCACCAGCAGCTCCTGTCACCTGTCACTGCTGCCCTGTGCCCACAAAAATGGCCCAAATACCACAGGGACAGAAAGAACCCTGTCTTTACATATCTCCCAGAAAGAAAGAAAAAAGATGTCATTTATATGTACACATATATGTAACACAGCAGCTAACTGCTTCAGAACATAATGTAGGTCCGATGTGTGACAAGAGCCACATAACCACGAAGGTTTTCAATTCTCTATCATGTTGAGCCTAAAGACTTAACACACACACCACACTATGATAGCCAGGTATTTTTTGCTATAATTTTAAAGCACATACCATACCTGTTGTTAAAGGTGTATAACTGAGTTCCCAATGTGAGTAAAAATTAGCTTGACCTGCCTGCTCATTAATCATAATGAGGTACGCTGAGAAACTCTGAAACACCAGGGCTTTTTGTTCCTTAATGAAAATTAAAGCATAAATAAACTTACCAGAGAAACTGGGGGATGGATAGGTGTTTTAGTTAGGAATGAAGAAGAATCATACTGCAGACATGAACAAACATGCAGACATCAAGGGTGGTCCATAGGCTAGAAGTGCAGTGCTTGCTCAGCGTGTGCAAAGCCCTGGGTATGATTCTTAGCAGAAATTTAAAAAAAAGAGAAGAGAGAAGGGGAGGACAAGAAGGAAAAGGCAAGAGGCAGAAGCAAGAAGAGAGAAAGTGGAAGGGGAGAGAAGAGAAGGGAAGGGGAGGGGAGGGGAGGGGAGGGGAGGGGAGGGGAGGGGAGGGAAGGGAAGGGAAGGGAAGGGAAGGGAGAGAAATTCTAGTGATCCTACAAGCCATCCTGACTGCACTTCATGAACACAACATGGAGATAGGTGTGACAAGGATAGCTCTTTCTGTCCCATTTCCACTATCTCAACTTGTGACTTTTGTCTTGACTTTTGTTTTGACTTGTATTTGTTTTCTTTATCTGCAAACAAAAAGGCCTGGGTTTCATCATGCCTGTTGGGACATCTAATCATTACCAAAATTCTGCTGGCTCTGTCCCTACACTGTCTTTTGAATTTGTTTGCTCATTGTCCTCACCATTGACACATTTTCACACTAGGTCCTGCCTTGTCTGAATTACTGCAATTGTCTCCTGGGCTCCTTGCCAATTATTTTAGCCCCTTCAATCCAGTCTCCACAAGCAGTCAGTGAACTTGCTGAAATGCACATGAGGCCTTTAATGACTCCCCAAGGAGAAGGGACTAGCACCTACTTAAACTAGGCTCCACAGGAACTGGCCCCTACTTGAACGCACAAACACCTCATCTTTTCTCGGTCCTTCTTATACTTTTCATGTCAGTCTGAAAGAATTAATCCTGGTTTACACATAGAAATCAGGAGTCACAGTTTTGTATTTAGAAAGCAGCAGAGTAATTTCTCTCAGAGGATCTATAGGCAGATAATGGTTACCAGTGATGAGACATTTTCTTCAGCAATGCAGCCACTGGTAAAGTCCGCATGCTCCTGTAAATACCTCTCACCTAGATGCCCTGGAACTAGAGTTACAGTAGTGAATTATCATGTGAGACGACAGAACTATCCAGTGCTCTTAACCCACCAGCCCCTCCTGAGGATTATTGGTCAGAGATGGCCGAGTGACTTAACTTGGTCCAATGGCAGAATTAACACAATGGCTCTCTTCCCCTCGGTGTGTAACCAAGAAAACATAGTGTCTCTGGCACAGCTGGAAGTTTCATAATAAGAAATCTTCTGCCATAGCCGCAAGCAGGGCAGTGGAAGTTTCTATTATGTAATTTTGCCCTCAAGCCTGCATTGTATCTATATCTGAGAGCTTATGAAATGACAAATTTCCTAATTCATAAAGCTAGTTTTAATTAGGGTCTTATTATCTACAGCCAGCTCATCTTGATAGCTGTGTTCAATGCTTGTTACTTATGGTCCCAGAAATTTTATAGACAATATCCCATTTCCAGCAACCCACTTAAGCTTGGCACTTTTAGTCTTTTTCCCACTATGTGCTGTTTCCAGAAGAAGATGCCTTCTTGCTATCTCCCTGTCCAGTGGGATTTCAGACTGTCATTGTTGACAGAGTGTGGTGTGACCCCATTATTCACCTTGTTGGGGGTGTCTGCCACTATTAGATTCTGTAAATACCGAGGTTAGTAGATGTGATCTGTGTCTTCGCACTGCACATCTAAAGCCAAAGCTCAGAGCATCCCATTGGGGCACAGCACTGCTCACAACCCAGAACCACAGGTAGAGTGGATGGGGTTTGTCGGTATTGTCTTCATGGAGAAAATGGAGTGCTCTGGGAGGGGAAATACTTTAGTGAGCTGTAGAAGACCCAGGCATATATGAACAAAGTCTCATTCTATTCCTCTCTCCCTGGACCCCTTATTCAAAGTCAGGTTGCAAGCTGCATGTTTAATCCTGACCACATGAGTGAGAAGCCATACTGTCTGGGCCTTGTAGTCATTCTGCTTGATTATGCATGCTCTTCCATGATGTCTGCTCTGAAAATGAAGGCCTCACAGGTAAACATGCCAAAGCACCTAACCCAGGCACTTCTTGCATAGCTGGCCCCACTTCCACCAGAGTGAATATCAGATAACAGGCATATTTTCTGAGCTGTTAATACGTTAAGTTGTTTTCTTACAGCAGCTAGTGTTTCTTACAACAAATACAATACTCAATAAATGTTTGTTGAATGAGTGGGTTGGCTTGCAGCAGATGTCCCTTTTATGGTGATCTCTGCCAAAGAAAACCAAAAGAAAGTTGACCTGAATTGTATTCAAAATTGTATATTCTCCTGCTCCACCAAGAAGTCTAGAGCATCCTGAGCTGATACTGTTCATTCAATATTATACTTTCAACATTATACTTTCCACATTGTACTCTCAACAAACACACCTGATGCAATCTATGTGCTTCATAAACAAGAGCTGCAGCTTTAACTGAAAGGTAACTACTCATTAAGTCAATACTGGGAGTTTCATGGTGTCTTTCTAGTACTTGACTTTATAGAGAGATACACATTTTATAAAATCAGAATTGATTTCTTTTTATTATTACGTCTTTCATGCTCTTTCCATCTGTACACATTCATCACTGCTATATTACAATCAGAAAAAGTCAATCTCTAGAAATTATAAATGAATGCTACAAAATTAGAAAAGGGCAAGATAATACCATCAAATTAAGATTGAACTAACAAAACAAGTACTAGAGAAATCAAGTAATATATTCTGAAACATTAGCTATAAAAATGATCATTATGAAGGGATTCTATTGGGGAAACAATTCAAGCAAATACATACAATTACAAAAAAATCAGCATGATATGTTTCTTCTCTTCAGTTATAGCAAAATAAAATGGTCGAAGCTATTTTAAGCTTCTGGAAAATCAGTTTCTATCACCTAAAAGCCAAGCACATGATTTAACATCGCAATCCTTAATGGGCTAGGATAAAATACATGGTGCCTTTTCAACCCAAACAAAAACTGACAGCAGTCTTCACTTCCAGATATGGAAGGTGAGCAAGTGCGAGATGATGGTGAGGGAGAGTCAGCCCCAGAGGGACAAGGAAACCTGGCAGCCTGGGACTCCTATACTTGATTTAGCATCATACTCAACCACTCAGCATCCTGTTCCCTAGGGAATATTTATCTTTAAGTTTTGTGGGAAGAGTGTAAATCTCCCATAGGAATTAATTAATTTAATGCTTCAGTGTCCAACCTAATCAGATGATAAATCACTATCTCGGACCATATCTCTTACAATCATGACATCTCTAAGAAGCAAATTTGTAGATTAACTTATTGATTAAATGTGGAAGAGTGAGAGGCATAGAGGGAGGACTTACTGCCAGGCTTTGGCATGAACAATTGGGTGACTAATGGTGCCATTTATTGTGGCAGGCCACATACTCTAATATGGGTGGGAATCACCTAAAGAACATTTAACTATTTCAGACCCCCAGTCCACGCTGTGAAATTCTCACTGCGTAGAGTAACAGAAGAAGTCTGGTGATTTGAATATTTCTTAAAATGCCCTGGATGATTCTGGTATGAATGGGCAAAAATTTGCCTTCAGTGGTATTTACAGTAGGAAGCACATGTGAGGAGAAAAAGCTTTAGGGAGGAAGCTCCTGCTTTAGTTACTATTCTCCATACTGCGCCAAACTCCTGAGAAGAAGCAATATAAGAGCAGAAGGGTTTGCTTTGGCTCACAGTTTGAGGAGATACAATCCGCCAAGGGTGGGGGAAGCTTGGCAACAGAAGAGGGAAGTGGCAGGTCATATTGTGGCCACACAGCCAGGAAGCAGAGACGAGTGCTGGTGCTGTTTGCTTCATCTTTTTGATTGAGTGTGGGGTCTGAGCCACATGAAGGATGCTTCCCACATTGCAGGCATGTCTTTGCACTTCAGTTATCCTCTTTGGAAACACCCTCACATTTATGACCAGAGGTTCATCTCCAAGGATATTCTCAATTCTGTCAGATTGGCAATGGACATTAATCATCAGAGACCCTAGCTGTGAACCCTTCTGCTCATATAAACCTGAATGATTTTTTTTCTATCTCTAAGCCGCAACTGGAAAATGAGAATTATACAGTCAAAATATTGGGTAATCTCCAAACCATTACATTGGAAGCAGCTTTAAAGCCAAGAACTATGTGAGCATAGACAAAGAAATTAACTTCAAAAGATTGTATACTCCAAGCCTAGGAAAGGATGCAGTAGGTGGATTAAAATCAACAATATCACACAAACAGCCTGTACTCATGAGGACACTGTCAGCATTCCATTTTCAGTCAGATACCTTAATATTTGCTCCATAAAGTTTTAACATATTCTGTTCATTGAATGCCTAGTATAATTTCATGCTTACCAAGTGTACTCATCCATTTTCTGAGGCTATTATGTGCAATAGACTGGATGATATGTAAACAATAGAAGGTTCAGGAGGAGAATAGGAAGTCTAGATGCACGGGACTGGTGTCAGGCAAGGGAAGTCTATGCACACAGCACAGCATTAGTCAAGGGAAGTCTAGGTGCATGGGACTGGGGTCAGGTAAGGGTGCTGTGCTGTGTGATCTCGTAGCAGAGAGTGAAAATAATGTTCCAGAGAAAACTCAGGAGAATTCACTCAGAAATGCAGTTCTGTCAGGACACTAATCCATTCATGAAGGCAGAGTCCTCAAGGCCTCGTGAGGTCTCTACTTCTTGATGCTCTTATAATGGCAATGGAGTCTGAGTATGGCTCTTGTTGAAGTCACTCTGGTCACAACACAAACAGCAACAAGCATTACTGTGTGACAGAGAGGAGACAAGAAGCACACAGAGGTAAGTGCCCCTGCCCTGAAGAGGGAAAGCAGCTGGTGTGGGATGTTGTATGGACTTCCAGCAGAGAAAGCTCAGCTACATTAATCTTTCCCTCCAGGCAACAGAAAGCAGAAGAAAGGACTGTATTGGTCATGTCATTCTCACTGACCGTAGAAGTTCTGAGAAAAAGGATTTATCGTTTCATTTAAATGTTTGAAGGTAGCATCCTTAAAAGAACTTTAAAATCCCATCTTTAACTATCCTTGTGTGTGCGAACGCTTCTTAACCTCCAGGTAAGGTAATGCCACCAGCTTCCTCAATTTAACGGGGTTCTGGAAATTCAGAGTGACCATGAATAAGGCAGAGATTTGCTTCTCTCCTCAGGGGATGAGAAAGACAATTCTGTGACACTATTAAAAGGCAGCATGGAGAAGAATTTTGAATCAAATTCAAAGACCATTCCTCTGTCTCATCCTCAATGATTTTTTCAAAAATCTCTCTCCTAGTGGATCCATCATAACCCCATTCCTCTCGACGCTAGGATGCTTCATTAGCATGCCACTGAATTTATCAGCTTCTAAAGCCAAAGGGGTGAGTCCCGGTGGTATCCAAGGAAACAAAATTAGACTCATTCACCTCACCAGCAATTTGGGACCTAAATCTGTCCATGTTGAGTATGTTTTTATGCCAAAGTTCTATTTTCAAGATCACACATTTCAGCTGTTCTTCTTCAAATCAAACTGGCTGTACGATAGATAAGAGCTGAAGAACGTGTGAGTTTGTTTTTCCGTATCTATGTTGGGCAGCTCACAGCACCCATAACTCCAGCTCTGAGAGATCTGATGCCCTCTTCTAGCCTCTGCAAGCAACTGCACTCATGGGCACAGACCCACATACAGAGAAACATTCATTTAATTAAAACTTAATTTTTTTAAAAGTGATCCCCCCACAAAAATGCTGACACTTATTTTGTTAAAGTGCCTATCAAGTGTTAAACTTAGATAATAGTTTAAACAAATGTTTAGAATTCTTTGATAGCCTTGAATGATCAGGAATTTGATGTTTTAATGTATCTAAATGGAATAAAGGTACTTCAGTTCATTAGAGAACAGGTTGATATGTAATTAATTACTTACAATTACAGGCATTCACACATTTATTATTTAGTACAAGACATTTCTTAGGAAGATATGTGAACTCTCTAGGCATGAGTCCATTTTCAAAGTCTAGTTTTTGCTGAAACAAACAAGAACAAAAAATGCCAGAAGCCAAAAAGCTGTTTTTTAAAAAAAAAAAAGAAAAACAATTGCTGACTGCAGAGACAACCACCTGTGGAGCAGCTGGCATTCTGGAGTGTTTTCACGGCAGAAGACAATAGGACATCAAACTGTATGAACTCCTGGGAGCTGCAGAGCTTAAACTGTAAAATAAGAAGGCTTCAGAGAAAATTGGAGGCAAGCAGATTTGATGTGTGAAAGTCCCTGGAGATGACAAATGGGAATGTAGGGGTTGGACAGGGAAGGTTTTGGTTGTGTGTCCTGCACTGGATGGTTGCTGTATACCTTCCCTACTTATCTCTGGCCTAGAAGTGCTAAATTGTATTTCCTGCTCATCCTTACACCACTTCTCATTTGATGGAAAAAATGCTAGGCTCAGCATAATCATCGTCAGAGAGACTCCATCCAACAACCAAAGGGAGCAGGTGCAGACTCCCACAGCCAAACATTACGTGGAGCTCGGGGAGGCCTATAGAAGAGCAGAAGGGACACTTGGAGTAACCAGAGGGGTCAGGGACACCACAAGAACATGACCCAAAGCTTCATCTGACAGGAACTCCTGAAGGCTTTCAGAAATCTTGGAGCCAATAAGGGTCTGACCCAGGTCCTCTGCATATATGCTATGGCTAAGTAACTCGGTGTTCCTGGGTCATTTCTCATGGTGGGAGCAGGGTCTGTCTCTGTCTCTTTTGCCTGCTGTGGGTGGGACCCTATTTCTCCTACTGGGTTGCCTGGTCCAGCCTTGATGTGATGGTGTGTGCCTGGTCTTATTGTAGCTTGTTGTGCCATGTTTGGTTGATGTCCCTGGGAGGACTGCAGTTCTCTAAAGGAAGAGGGAAGATGGGGAAAGATACTAAGGAAGGGGAAGGAGGAGAAACTGCAGTCTGAATGTAATATATGAAAGAAGAATAAAAATTCTTGTTAAAAAAAAGAAAAGTGCTGGGCTCAAGGAGGCTGTCTTGAACTTCACTTAATTTACATATCTACATAAAGTGTAATCATTGAGATGAAACTGCAGGCCATTTTAAATCCCAAGCCACATGCCTAGCACTGGAGAAGGCAAATTTGAAGTTAGGTCTAACTGAACACAGGGACAAAATCTATGCAATGCCAAATTCTGCTGTGCTTGCTCTATTTATCAAATTCGATATTGTTCAGCTGGAGAGATGACTCAGAAATTAAGAGCATTAGTTGCTCTTACAAAGAACCAAGTTTGATTCCCACAGGTTACAACCACCTGGAACTCCATATCTAGAGAATTTTATATCCTCTTCTGGCCTCTGTAGGCACTCACACATCTCTCTCTCTCTCTCTCTCTCTCTCTCTCTCTCTCTCTCACACACACACACACACACACACACACACACACACACACTTTAAAAGGGGTATTTGAAGAAGTTATTTACTAAGCTGTCTACGGTGGTTTGAATAGGAATGGTCCCCACTGGTTCATGCACTTCAGTGCTTGGTTATTAGGGAGTGATGATACTTGACAGGAATTAGGAGGTGTGGAGTACATGAGGGGTGTGGCCCTGCTGGGGAAAGTGTGCGTGTCACTGAAGATGTGATTTGGGGTTGCAAATGCTCAAGCCAGGTCCTGTGTCTCTCTCTCCCTAAAGCCTTCAGAGCTGGATGCAGAACTCTCACCTTTCCAGCATCATGTCTGCCTGCATGCTGTGCTTTATGCCATGATGACAATGTTCTCACCCTCTGAAACTGTGAAGCAGCCCTGAGTAAATGCTTTCCTTTATAAGAGTCAACTGTAAGCCTAGCACTCAGGGTGCAGAGGCAGGAGGCAGAGAGTTTCAGTGTCATCTTTGGTTAAGTAGTAGATGAAAGCCAGTCTGAGCTACATGAGGTCTCAATGAAGAAGAGGAAGAGGGGGATGGAGTTACTGAGAAATTAAGATCAAGAATCTATCCAATGAAATGAGAATTTCATAAAATTCTCATAAAATTTCATAAAATTGCATAAAATGTATTTTTCTAGAGATTAAAAAAAGAGAAAAAGAAAATCTCTAAGATTGAAAGAACACATAACAACAAAAAAAAGCCACTACAAAGTATTTGCTAGCAGAGCACATGGTGAGGTTGCTTCATTTGAAAAATATACAAATATTATGATATTTGATAAAATTAAAATGTGAATAACAAACTTCTTTCACCCTAGAGGTAAAAGAGGAAAAAATTAGAGGGCTGATTTGGTCTTCCATCTTAGCAGGGAGCTTTATTATATGCACTGAAATCCATAACAAAAAAAAAAAGCACATTGTTTCTGAATTTTCACATCCATCATGCTCTTGTCTGCAGTGCGGAAGGAACTTTTAGGAAAAAGTATGCTTGTAGAGAAGAAATATTTATACAAAATTCAATAATTCCTTCTGTTTCATTTTTCTTTTCCTTTAAAAAAAAGACAATTAGAATTAAAATAATATTGGGGCTGGAGAAATAGCTCAGTTGTCTAGAGAATTTGCTGCTCTTACAGATGATCTGTGATCAGTTCCACATGGTGGACCCCCAACCATCTGTAACTTCAGTTCAGAGGAATTACAAGCTCTCTTCTGGATTCCTCAGGCACCAGACATATACACAGTGCACATTCATACATGCAGGAAAAACACTTGCACATATAAAATGAAATATATAAACCTAAACAAAATTAAATTATATCTTATATTATGCATCACATCAAAGTTTCACTAAATTGCTTTAATCCATCTGAATAGAAACTGAAATCAGGAAAGGAGGAGGGATTTTCTTTTAATACGAGCCTTCACCTTTATTTTCTTGACTTATTAACTATACACTATATTTTCATGTTTCTCACTTTTTTCTGTTTGATTTTTAATAAGTATGATCATTTTATTAGACACAGGAAAAAAATTCAAGAACTGTATTTACAGACAGTTTAAGGATGTTCTTCTAATTTTCCAAGAAAATATTTTCTTGTAATCATATAGCTCAATTACTTCAACAAATATTGAACAAACATTTTATCTAAAGTATTATACTGGGGGGCTCAAGTCACCAAAAGAAAGAAATAAGAATGTAAAGAAACTGTGGTATATTTACACAATGGAATACTACTCAGCTATTGAAAACAAGAAACTCATGCAGTTTTCAGGCAAATGGTGGGAACTAGAAAAGATCATCCTTAGTGAGGTCTTTCCAGAGTGAGAAAGACACACATGGTATGTACTCACTTATAAATGGATATTAACCATATAGTACAGGGTGATTATACTACAATCCACAGACCCAAAGAAGCTAAGAAACAAGGAGGGCCTAAAGGAAGTTACTGGAATGTCACTCAGAAGTGGAAATAAAATAGGCAGAGGAAGTGGATGAAGAAAAGGAACTGGGTAGGAGACTGGTTAGGGAGGGAAATGAGAGTGGGGATCAGATGTGGGGAGAGCTGGAAGAGAGAAGGAAAACTTAGGAGGGTCATCTCTGAGACAAACTGGAGATCTTCCACAGAGCAGACGCCTGGAAGGAAATGGGGGTGACTCTAGCTGAGACTCCTAGCAATAGGGACATGGAGATTGAACTGGCCACATTCTAACTAGGCGGCACTCCTAGTGAAGGGAGGGGAACACCAACCAACCCACAGAACCTTTGACCCAAAATGTACCCTGCCTACAGGAAGTGCAGGGGTAAAGAGGGAGCTGCGATTGAGAGAATGGCCAATGACTGGTCCAACCTGAGGCCTAACCCTGACACTATTGATGCTACTCTGTTAGGAGCCTTTGGATAACTGTCCTCTGAGAGGCTCCACCCAGAAACAGATCAAAACAGATGTCCCAAATGTGGGGCAGAGCTTGGGGAGTCTTGTAGGACTGTGGGGGAGAAATAGAGGGACCCAGAGGGGACAAGAACTCCACAAGAAGACCAACATTGTCAGCTAACCTAGGCCCACTGGGACTTAAAGAGACTGAAGCACCAACCAAAGAGCATGCATGGTGTGGACCTCGGCCCCTACACGTATGTAACTGATGAGTAGCTTGGTCTTCGTGGGGATAGCCTAGCAAGTGGATCAGGGGCTGTTTCTGATACAGACTCTGTTGCCTGCTATTGGATCACTTCCTCCTCGCAGGCCTGCCTAGAAAAGAGTGTGCTCAATCCTAATGAGACCTGCTGTGCTGGAGTAAATTGATACAGGGTTGGGGGGGAGGGGGAAGTGAGAGGGAGTGTGGGACCAGGAGAACAGGGAGCAGGATGCTCCCTGTTAAATAAATAAATAAATAAATAAATAAATAAATAAATAAAGTTAATTTTTAAAAGACTTAATAAAAATAATTTTAGGGGAAAATAATGTAACAGGAACGGAACAGTTATGAATATATATATATATATATAACTGTTTTTTCAAGTCAGGGTTTTTCTGTGTAGCCAAACTGATCTCTGCCTCCCAAGTCCTGGGATTAAGGGCATGCACCACTACCATCCACCATTAATAAAGAGAAGTTTTAATATAATGTGCTCCACCCAAGGGAGAGTTATATAAGAGCTATGCATGGAACAAAAATAACAGCTTCCCAAATCTGACAGTCTCTATGAAGGCTTCAAGTCAGGAGGAACACCTGAGCTGAGCATTAGGGAAAGGCTGGGAGTTCTAGAAAGCAGAAGGAAGGCACTCATTTGAGGCAGAGAGAATAGCAAAAGTGAAATTCTGTGGATCCAGATGTGGTCAACAGAGTAAGATACTGCTGAAGAAACATAACAAGCTAACCAATTATAAATACAGTGAATTAAGCTCCTATAGGAAAATGGTGTATAGAAGGAATACAATCTTCCTGATAAGAGAGAGGTGGGGAGTTGTATAATTCTGATGTAGAAAGAAGAGGAAACACAACAGCTGTCCCAAAAGTCCCTTGAGCAAGTGTATGTGCTCCCAACTCTAGCCTTCCTCAACAATGTAAACAGTTAGATTTCTCCTGTAGCAACAGATACTTAACAAGAAAAATATAAAAAAGGAAGAATTGGTGGAAATGATGTAAAAACAATAACATGTAGGAGATTTTTAAATATATATTCATATGTATGTATATATATATATGTGTGTGTGTGTGTGTGTGTGTGTATTAGACGTGTGTATGTGTGTGTGTGTTAAGCAAGGAAGGGTTAGGGCTGAAGAGATGGCTCAGCAGTTACAATTACTTGCTACTTTTTCAGAGGACCTGAGTTTTATTCCCAGCACTCATATTAGGTGACTTACAACTCCAGTTCCATGGAATCTGATACTTTCTTCATGCTTTTGTGAGTACCCACACACAAATACACACACACACAGACACATGAATAAAAACAAAATAAATTTCTTTAATAGAAGAAATGAAATTTTCATTTTGGCTCACTTTTTAAAATACAGTTCATCATGGCAGGTAGTCATGATAGCAGGAGACTAAGGAACCTGGTAATATTGCATCTGCCATCAGGAATCAGCTTTCTTTCTTTTTTTCCTGGCAAGAGCCGAGTCCATAGGATAATACTGCTCATAGTTGGAAGGGGTCATCCTCCTCATACAGCCATGTCTAGAATTTCCCATTGAGCTAGGGCTTAGTTTAATTGGCAAAGCACTCTGCTCATTTAGCATGCACAAGGCCCTGGGTTTGCTCTTCAGCACTCCATGTACTGGGTACGATGACACATGTCTGTCATCCCAGCACTTGGGAAACAGAATCCAAAGAACCAGAAGTGCTTTGTTGCCGCTCAACAATTTGGGGAAAGTTATGGATACTGGGGGAGTGGTGAGTCCAATTAAATGTGTTCTTTTGGTTCTCAAAGAACCAAAAGAATTAATTAAAATACTTTAAAAATAACTCCCTCATAATCATATCCAGGGAACTGTCTTTTAGGCGATTCTAGATCCTCAAGCAGTCAGCATGAGCCAGCACATTGGAAGTCTCCATGGGGCCTTGTTTCTAAATCAGTTCAGCTGTCCCAGTTCCTCAGCAGGGACTTCACGCATCTGAAACCCTTCATTGTATGCCTGTAAAGGAGGAAGAGAAGGCAGGACAGTCTGCTAACACGAGGGGAGTAAAGCTTGGTTGATGGGCTACACGTGACCTTTGAGGTCATGTCTATTTTTTAAACATTTCCATTCACACATAATTGGTGAGAACTTTTGTGATTAATTATTTTGGCTTATTCAGTTTTGTGAAATTAGAGAAACAAGGGTACTTCTGTACCCAGAACAATATGACACAAAGTGGAAGAAATTTGAGTGTAATTGTGTAAAATCCCTAAACCAAACTAGTGACACAGCAACAAAAGATGGGATAAAATTTACCCTCACTCCCTCCATTCCATACCCCTACCATCATTTTAAACCCACAGATGAACATATGTAGTTGTAAGCTTCTGGTTATTTTTTAGTAAGGTGTGGATTCCTGAAGAAAAGGAAAACAGAAGAACCTGTGAGTTTAAACATGCTACTGATCACCTCATGAATCTGTGTGCATGTGTAAGAGAGAGAAACAGAGACAGAGACAGAAACAAATACACACACACACACACAGAGAGAGAGAGAGAGAGAGAGAGAGAGAGAGAGAGAGAGAGAAACACAGAAAGACCTGAGTGAATAAATAACTAGGTGTAGAAAGCTTTAAGAAAAGAAATAAGACTTCTAAGAATATGGTGGAGTGGCTACACACTCTTGGAGGGTCCTCTAAATAAAAACCTCAGTGATAAGAGCAATGTTTGGCACTGAACGAGCAAGAGTATGTAGAACTGCCCCTGATACAATGCTCCTTTGGAGTGGAGTTCGGACTTTGCCCAGGGACTAAATATACCTACCTGTTCCAGTACAGCTGGCAGAATACTATATTTTGGATGGTTTTGTCATTGTCTTAGTGTAAAAGGAGAAACAAAATACCAGTAAATTAAATAGATTCCTATTCCTTCAAAGTAACAAATGACTTGTTGTTTGATGTAAAGCACTGTGTAATGAGCACAGGTTATACTTATGTCTTTCTGACAGTGTGAAGATAAAAAGAAATTCTACACAGAGACGAAACAGTCTCCTCAGTGGGGTTCATGCACAGCAGATGAGTGGAGCTGGCTGTCCTTTCTGCCCTCTCCTCTCTACCCAGCACCCCCAGCCACACTTCCTTGCTATCTCAGGAAAGTCCTGTCATGAAACTACTAGACAAAGACCTTCCCAGTCCACCAGACTCACCCAAGCACCTCAGGTGTGAACTTGGGGTGAGAGTTCATGAAGGAAAAGCATTTAAATGTAGTCCTCAGTAACCAAAGAGGATTTCCAGCGCTGAGGTTGTGGCTTCTGTTCTCTGAAGAGTCTCCCCGGACTCCTAACAGAGAGTATAAGTTAGACTGACTAGAGATGGAGTCTTGATCTATAGAAGTTGCCCCATTGAGCCCAGATGTAACAGTGTGGAAACTCTGCCCTTGAACATTCTCAGATTTTGGCATTTAACAACAACCTTCCTAGGAATGGTAATTTGGGGGTTTTAAAGATCACACAGAAATATAATTTTCTGACCTCAGTCTCAATCAAGTCAAAGACAATTTTTCATAACTACCACTGAGTTTTACAGTAGTAATTGAAAAGAAATGCCTTACTGAATCAACATTTGTATAAATCTCTTTTCATGACACGGCCATTTTCAAATTACCTATTCCTAGTTTTGAGGAAGGCTCAAGAGTGTACCTTCAGAGAACCAATTTGCTATATTCTGTTTTTAATTTCAGCTATAACTCCTGTGTGTGGAGAGAACACATGGGAAAGGTATCCATCTGTATAAAACTTCTTTTCTGGAAGGACCGCAGCTTAGAATCTGTGCCCAGCTATCCTGACCTGTGTGGTAGCAATGAAGAAGGGCACCGGAGGAGATGAGGGAGGGAGGGTGAGATTGGGAGGGAATGAGGGGGAGGGCCTACAGCTGGGGTACCAAGTTAATAAACTGTAACTAATATAAAAAAGTAAAAGCCATTTGTCTCTTGTTTGTTTGTTAGGCATAATGCTCCAGGACCATCAGGAACCTGTTCTTTACAGTCACTCACAGCCCCGGCTAAGAGAGTTGCCACCATCTTCAATGCTACCCATGTGAAAAAAGTTCTAGAAGGCCTCAAGTTTTTATGTAAAGATTTCTTTCAAACTGGAATGACTCCCATGGAGGGAGATGGCAGAAACTTTCAAGGTCCCTCCCCACAATTAAAGGAGCAACTGCTCGGGAGAGGAGACTCTTCCGCTCCAGAAATACAGGTTTTGTAAGCCAATGCCCAAGCTGAGGTGGTATTTTCAGAGATACAACCACCTATGAGCTCTCTGGTGGAATAATTTCTTTGCTCTGTCATCAGTACCCTAAATGGGATGACTAGACATTTGTTGAGAAAAATTGCATAAGGCATGCTAACATCATTTCCTACTCTGTCGTCATCGGGTGAGTTAGCTGTATGTCCTCCATGGTACCACAAGGGAACCCTGAAATATAATCTAATAGATTACTGTGAAGAGACAAAAGGGAACATTCTGTAAATGGAATTCATGATAAGCAGAGTTGTTCTTCAGAATATTTAAGGCTATCTGCTCTTTAGAGTATGTCTCTTGAGTCAGACAAGCCTGGAACGAAAATGCCCCTTGCTGTTTTTCCAAGTAAGTTTTTACAATTTTCTCAATTCTCTGAATTTAAATAGCCTCACCTATTAAATAAGAGCAACAAAACTTTAGTCATCCGGTTTTTGAGGTTGCAAGTGTTGCTGTTAGCACAGGAGGAAGGAGCTTGCTTGGCAGGAGGTCCTTCCTGCAGAGCAGACACCAGGGTGTCTTCTATAGCAGAAGTTGGGTTGGACACAGAAAATAATGTTTTTCACAGGGAGAAATGAGGCAACAAAAAAGAACTGTGCTGGAAATGCTTCAAGACACTGTCTCTAAGAAACCTCCAGGCACTTTCCCTTGTTGCAAATGCTGCCTGTCCTGCAGTTAGAGTGGTCTGTTGGAAGACTCCGTGCCTCTTCTAAGTTCTTTGTTTTCCATTTCCTTGGCTTATTCATTACTTTGTTTCAGTGAGTCTTTGCATTTCCTGTATTAATAAGACAATCCATGAAGACATTTTTGGCATTTGCTTGTTCCAGGAAACAAGAAAAATCCTATGAGATACTGTCCAGTTACTCAAGGAAGAATGTCCTTTGCTCTTCACGAAAGCTCCAGGCCAATGTAGTATTAGTCTGGAGTAGATACAAGGGCTTTTGAACAAGTAAATGAAGAAATATGTTTAATTTACATTTTTTTATCTAAAAAGGCAAGTTCTAGAGAAAGACAGAAATATTTAATTAAATCAATTATTAGACTAACACCAACAGAGGCACAAAAGGTGAAATTGACTGATTCGACAAAAAAAGTCAATTGTTAGCTGTAACTTGAACTCTGTGTACCAAACACACCGCATCTCTATCCTTCAGTCTATATTTGAGCCAAATAAACTCCCGTAACATCTTCAAGCAACTCAAGTATGATCAAAAAATCACAAAAAAAAGAAAGAAAACTTGAATAACTTCTTGGACTGAACTTTCAAAGGCCCGCATGGAATGTTGCTGTATTGCTCCAATCTCTTTTTCTGATACTGAAACCCACCAGGTAAAATAGAATTGAAATCACACTGTTAATGGCTACCAATCCCCCGGTGTCAGGGAAATCACTTAAGAATGAGCACTGGACAGCAGCCTACCAAAAAAGGCACAAGAGAAATGACAAACAATATGAATCAAAGGCAGAACAGATGGCAGAACAGCTGGGGCATGACAGCCATACCCAGAATATAGTGTCCCTCTTCCCCTTGTAGGTCGTGTCCCCTCATGCCACTCCAGCAAAGAAGCAGACCAGAGTTCATTGGGGCCCTTCGAAGGCGGTGCTCACTGCCTGCCCTTGTAAGTAAAGCCTTCTCCTCAGGGTGGGCCATGTTCGTATCCTTACATCCGCATTTGGAGTTCATAGCTACACTCTCTGTCCTCACTTCCCACTCTTTCTTCTGCAAGAAATTCTAGTTAAATTGGATGCTACCAGCTAGGTGTACACAAAAGCCCAGACACTTGGTTTTGCACAGAATCACATAGCTTGTTTCTCTGATAAAAATATTTGTAAATAGTACTCACTGTTGATTTTTATTGTTACTCTCCTGTAAAAGTTTGACATATTTTAATCAGTATGATTTTAATTTGTTTTCTGAGAGTTTCACACATGTATATGATATATTTTGACTATATTCACCCCAACTCTTCCTCTTCACTTCTTCTAGATCCACCCTTTACTTCTTCACTATATACCAACTGCTTGGTATCTTTTTAAAATCTAAGTCATCAGTTCCAATTCGCACAGCCCCTGTGAGTGTGGAGCCGTCCACTGGAGCACAGTCAAACTCCCGGTGACCACACCCTTGAAGAAAACTGACTTTCTCTCACCTAGGAGCCATCAGTAGCTGTCAAAGCAATAGTTCCTCAGTTAGAAGGGGGGAGCTCTTCTTGGAGTGTTGGCTGCCTTGATCTTGTACCAGAAATGAATAGGTACCAAAGTTGTTCTGAGTTCATGAGTGCTGCTATCCTGCCATGTCTAGAAAATACTGCTTCCCTGCAGTCATCCCCTCCCTCTTTCATAAGATCCTTCTGCCACCTCTTCCAATGAGTATTCCACAAACACTTATTCTCTGTGTTTTGAAAATTTCTGTATATGTACACATACACATATATCTATGCACATATACACATACACATTACAAATGTTTTAAATATTCTTATAAAATAATGTTTCCCTGAGGCTTTTTAAATACAGCATTAGTGTTATTTACCCTCTTCCTTCCCTCTAATAGAAACTGTCAAATGAACTTTGAGGAACAGTTGACCTTAAATTATCAACTGAAGAACCAGAATGAGCTTTCTCAGGATTGGATGTCTTTAAAGAGACCTTGATAACTACTACAAAGTTTTAAGTCCTGCTATAGGAGTCCAACCCTTTGTCTAACACTGGAAAGGATTCTCAGAAGAGAGCATTGTGGGAACACAGGGATATGAAAGGTACATAATTAATGAGGGAAAGTGAGAGAGTTGGAAAAATGTGGATAGAACGCAAGAAAATAATGCGAGGGCATCTATCTGTTGGAACTGTTGTTGTAACAGTGTGTGGTGAAGGGAGGACAAGTGACTTCTTTTTCATTCTCTCATGTATTATATCCTGGCTGCAGTTTCCCCTTCCAGCACTCCCTCCAGTCCCTCCTCTGACCTTCTCCCTGCCCCAGATCCACTCCTCATCATTTCCCTTCAGAAAAGAACAAGCCTCCCAGGGTTATCAACCAAATTTGGTATCATATCAAGGCTGAATGAGGCAATCCAGTAGGATGAAAAGGGTCCCAAGAGCAGACCAAAGAGGCATAGACAGCTCCTATTTCCACTGTAGGAATCCCACGAGAACACCAAGCTACATAACCCTGACATATACACAGAGGACCTAACTCAAGCCCGTGCAGGCTCCATGATTGTCACGTCAGTCTTTGTGAGCCCCTATGAGCTCTATTTAGATGATTCTGTGGGGCATATTCTCCTCCTGGCATTGACTCCTCTGGTTTCTACAACTATATCCTTCTAGTCTTTGGGGTTTTCTAAGCTCTGCAAAAGTTCCCATAAGCTTCTGGATGAAGCCTCTCCAGCTATGATTGGGCTAGGCTCCAGTCTCTGGAGACTCACGTATTTAAATGGAGGCAATATCCATGAAAATCTGCCAACGACATGTCTGTGGGAACATGGGAGAGAAGGCACTTCATCCTTGTGGCAGCAAAAGACTCTTCAAGAAAAAAAAAAAAAAAAAAAAAAAAAAACAAGGAAAGAAAAGGTAGCTCTGTTGGTCCTCAGCAAATTCCTTGGAACATATGGCAGAGATGACCTATGGTATCTACCAGAATTTAATTCCCTGAACTATACTCACTGCATTTACTTATAAATCTATGTATATAAATAGATATATAACTAGATATATATCACTGCATAACCTCAGACCCAGCCCAGTAAAATCTCCTGGGATTCATTTTACCTCAGAGACCATTTTACTGGATGATCCCAGTAGCACTCAACTGGATCCTTGAAAGAAAGTCAACATTGTACACTTCTACTCTTCATCCTAGTTTGTTGGGGATTTATCTTCTCTTCTCTTCTCTTTCTCTTTTGCTTTCTTTTCTCTTCCTCTCCTCTTCCCTTACCTTACCATCTCCTCCCTTCTTTTTTCCTCCTCTTCCTTCCTTTCCCTCTCCATATTCTTTGTTCAGTTGTCACAAGCTTAATGGAATAAACAGAATAGTATGATGAGGAATGAAAAGATTGGTGGTCAACAGATATTCAGTGTGACCTTAGAAACATGCTTTTACTTCTCGTATAGTTGTTTGCACTTATCTATAAACTCCTAACTATGGAAATGTACAGTGCTTGTTGAAAGTGTGCATGTGCCTAGGTTTGTGGCCATTGTGAAGCATTCTATTTATTAGTAAGTTAAAATTTAACTTTCTGTGAGTTCAGAAAGTCATAAAATTACTTGCTTGCATATATTTTCTTGTAATAATTTAATAAGCCGAAGACTAGAATAAAGTTTATAGCTTATTTTCATTTCTAATCCTATTTTATTTTCTAAACCATTAGCAAACATCATCTCACGGGCGCCAAAGATAATTCTTCTCCCTCCATCCATCTCATATGTGAAGAACTATAACCAATGTGTTTCGTCTCTTTAATTACACATGCAGATGTTGAGAATAACAACACTGGCAATAAAATATTGTGGACTCTATCCACTGGCAAGCAATAATATTTCTTTTCAAATTATGATAAATAAAGAGAAAGCTAAATGTGCACAGATAGTGCATCAGAATAATGGAATGGTTTCTAATTTTCACTTCTTATTTGCATGTGATGATTTAGCAAATATAAAATTCTGGTTCCTACATCCAAGATACAAACAAAATAAACTTTTGTGCAAATACCATAGAAACGCTTTATGGAGGGCCTGCAATGGGTGTCTAGTTGAGTCTATATTATTCCACTTCAGAGGCTCTAATTAGATATCCAGGTGGAAGCTTTAACTAGAAGTATGTGGTCTTGTTTGTCTTTGCGTACCATCATAAGGTGCAAAGGACTTACATGTTATCCTTCAGAAGACCAAGGTCCCCTCTACTGGGTAAGTGAGATCCCTGGGTCTTCACTTGATCTTCTTTTGCCATTTACCATTGTCTAAATTCTAGCCTGAGATACTCATTCTATTTCTAACTTCTTACCTAAAACCGGTTCTTAATGAATTATGAACCTCAATTAAAAAGAGTACATGGTTGGGAAGATACCTCAAGGTATAAATTCTTAGCCTAGCTAGCATAAATACCTGAGTTTGAATTCCAAGAATTAGCATTAAAAGCTACTATGCCAGGACTCACCAAAAGTCCCAGTGATGGGAGAGAAATGAGGCAGACCTAGGGGGATTCCCTGGAAGCTCTTGGCCTGGCTAGTGGTGCTCTAAACCAATGAGAGAGCCTCTCTGAGACAAATGGCAGAAGACACCTGAGTACCAACAGGTTATCTTATGGCCTCCACATATGCACAATATAGACATGCAGAGTCTCTCTCTCTCTCTCTCTCTCTCTCTCTCTCTCTCTCTCTCTCTCACACACACACACACACACACACACACACACACTACATCAAAGACACCCATTGATTTCTTTAAACTATGCACACTGTCAACTGAGCCTTCATGTAAGAAATATAATACTGTTTGCTCATTTTCATCTTTAAGTTTTATTTGGTATCCCAGGCATGGTAGTCCACCCCTTAACCCCAGGAGAGGTTAAAAAGCAGAGGCAGCCAGATTTCTACGAGTCCAAGAGGAACCTAGTCTACATAAATATTTCAGGACAGCCAAGGCAATATAGTAAGACTCTGCCTCAAAAGAAGTTTTATATAATTTTCTCCTAGTGTGAGGGTAAGTGGTCTGCTTAACTCTTGGTCTTGGCTAAGTTGAGGCTTTGGTGGATGAAAAGGCAGAGACAGAGAGGAGATGGAGAGGAGGAGGAGTGGAAGGTGGACTGCAGGGTTGGGTGGAGATGCAGCCTTCCCCTGCACTGCTGAGCCTGTTCTCACTTGGCATGTGAGAACAAATGCTTCTGTTGGGCTACAGTCCACAGAAAACACTCACCCAGTAATATGTCTGATGTCTTCACATCAGGAAAGAGAGGGGTTTGGGGAAACATCACAGAAATAATGTCACGATTGTAAGTACATCACCACTGCATCAGAAGGGAGAGATAGCCATAAAGAACCATTTATCTGACAGCCACACAGATAAATGTTTTCAAAAAGTTTTACATAACTGCAAGGTACCGAATTTACATCATTATTGGACATTGTGAAATGTGTTTTCTTTTCCTAAGTGCCTCTTAATAAACCACTGCAGGTCTATTTTTTTGTCTTCATTGTCCTCTCCAATAGACCATCTGTTAGAAAGACAGAGCGGAAAGTGTGGGTTTGCTGACCACAGATGAGCACTGGCTTTCCCTCACGTCAGCCAAGTGACCTTGAGCTACTCTGTGTTCGGCTAGACTTTCTGCTTTGCAATACACATTGAAAAGTGTCCAGTGAGGACTGGCACCAGAGGCAGGACAGACTGTAAGCTGAAGTGTGTGTGTGTGTGTGTGTGTGTGTGTGTGCGTGTGCACCCATGTATGTGCACTCACATGCTGTGTGTTTAATTAATTAATTACAGATGCTGTGGATGGAATATGATATTGTGGCTACAGAGATGACTGTAGGAAGAGAGAGACAGGAACAGTTTGTGGTTCTGAGAGAGGCAGACATCAATGGGTCAGGAAGCTTTAGAAAGGGTCTGCGAAGGAACTGATATGTCTGACACATGCTGGACAAACCTTTTGACAAGTGAAAAGTTTTGAAAGGCAAACATGCCATTTTATTGAAAAGGAACTAGAGATGCTTTATAACTTAATAAGTAGAGACTAGGACTGGTGATAAATGTCCTTCAGTGCTCTAGACAGTCCACCACAACAAAGAATTACCTACACTAAAATATCTATAAAACCAAAGTTTAAATAAACACTTTCAAAGTTCAAAGAAAACTATCTCCCAACTGAAGGCCTGGATCCCCATAGTTATATTTTCTTTTTCCTCTTCCATGCTGGATCCTGCTCTGCTCCTTAGTCCCTCACTCTAAACCTAAACGCTGTGGTCATATAGATTCCAGCATGTCTTAAGACTTAAAAGCTAACATCCACATATAAGAGTATACATACAATGTTTGTCTTTTGGGGTCTGACTTACCTCACATGAGATGATTTTTTTTCTAGCTCCATCCAATTAAATAGAAGTTCATATATATAAATCCTGTCTCTAGTGTGGTCAGCAAACAGTGTTGGTAGATGACAGATTAGAGAATTAACTAGAAGTAATAATAGTTGCTAATTAATAGCAACTAATTGTTACAAGATGGATGCAATGGTTAGTCTTTATTGTCATCTTGATTGTATCTGGAATCAACTAAAAGCAAGCTACTGGGCACTTCAGTAAGAAGAAATTTATACAACATTTATTTGTTTGTTTGTTTATTTATCTGGTAAATATTTATTTCCTGCTCACACATGAGACGGGCTTCTCCAGTTATAGGCCAAACATATATCAGTGAGCTCTAGGGAAACGCAGCAATTGGTTGTCGATGTCACCAAGCCCAGTTACATGCTGGATAAAGCACTTCCCTCCATTCTCTGTCCTCACTCTGATGTTACATAATCTCTATAGCTTGGAGGAAGGAGTTGGGGTTTTGCTGCAGAGTTCTTGGCTAATTGGCACTGCTGACATCACCAAGCAACTACAGCTCTTCCAAACCCTCTCAACACTTTGATCCCACTGAAGAACTAGTAGCAAGTCAGGCTGTGTCTTTTTGAAGGTGTGCTAGCATACTGTAGCCCAGACATTTTCGGCATCACCATTTTAATGGTTACTAGTGTTTTGATGGCCTTTCTTTTTAACTTTTATTAATTACACTTTATTCACTTTGTATCCCCCCATAAACCCCTCCCTTCTCCCCTCCTAATCCTAGCTTCCCTCCCCTTCTTCACTCATGCCCCTCCCCAAGTCCACTGATAAAGGAGGTCCTCCTCTCTTTCCTTCTGATCTTAGTCTATCAGATCTCATCAGGAGTGGCTGCATTGTCATCTTCTGTGGCCTGGTAAGGCTGCTCCCTGATCAAGGAGAGGTGAACAAACAGCAGGCCAATCAGTTTATGTCAGAAGCAGTTCCTCTTCCAATTACTATGGAACCAACTTGGACACTGAACTGTCATGGGCTACATCTGTGCAGGGGTTCTAGGTTATCTCCATGCCTGGTACTTGGTTGGAGTATGAGTATCTGGAAAGACCCCTGTGTTCAATTTTTTTTGTTCTGTTGCTCTCCTTGTGGAGCTCCTGTCCTCTCCAGATCTTACTATTTCCCACTTCTTCCATAAGATTCCCTGCATTCTGCCCAACAGTTGGCCATAAGTCTCAGCATCTGCTTTGATAGTCTGCAAGGGAGAGCCTTTCAGAGGCCCTCTGTGGCAGGTTCCTAACTTGTTTCCTGTTTTCTTCTTCTTCTTCTTCTTCTGATGTCCATCCTCTTTGCCTTTCAGGATGGGGATTGAGCATTTTAGTCAGAGTCCTCCCTCTTGATTAGTTTCTTTAGGTGTACAGATTTTAGTAGGTTTATCCTATATTATATGTCTATATGAGTGAGTATATACCATATGTGTCTTTCTGCTTCTGGGATAGCTCACTCAGAATGATCCTTTCCAGTTCCCACCATTTACCTGCAAATTTCATGATTTCCTTGTTTTTCATTACTGAGTAATATTCAATTGTATAGATGTACCACAATTTCTGTATCTATTCTTCAGTTGAGGAGCATCTGGGTTGTTTCCAGCTTCTGGCTATTACAAATAAAGCTGCTACAAACATGGTTGAGCAAATGTCCTTATTGTGTACTTGAGCCTCTTTTGGATTGATGGCCTTTCTTAAGGGCCCAAAACTGTGAGGTAGGTGAGAGCCTGTCAGCTACTTAGCCTGACATATTCCTGCATCTCTTTGATTTTTCTTTTTGGTTCGCCATCACACTCCACTCTTTGGGGTTGATGTTTGATGAGATTCCAGTGTTTTGGTTTCTGTCCTAGGTCAACAACACTGACAATGCCAGAATCTTGCCAAAAGCCAACCATGGTGTCTAGGAAGAGCAAGAAGAAGAACATGGTAACATGTTCAATTTGTCCTTGGCTCAGTGGCTTCTAGAATGCTGGCCAGAAAGAAGTGTAGAGTACAGCAGGTTAGCCCACCGAGATGCTACTTTACCGGGCCAAGACAAGACACATAGGTACATCAAATCCACCTTATGACAGTCATATTCATCATACATTTATGATGTGTGAGGATTAACCCATCTGATTGGTGAAAACATGGTGAATGTACATATTCTGTTTATGAGCAAGCCCTAGGCCTGCATAGATTTAAAATCAATCAAAGGTGAACACACACACACACACACACACACACACAAAGCCTTAGTGGTCTCCTGTTCTTCAGTTCTATAAATGTCCCTGCAATCTTTTATGCTCTTTCCTTCATGGTACACTGCAGCAAGCTCACATTGGATTCTATTAGTTACAAGGAAAAGAGTCCTAAATCTTACTTAATCATAATGGTCAAAAGGACCCATTTATGCTATGAACAATATTGAGTTGGCATTCATAAAGCCAAATATGACAGGAATCTGAGAAATTGACAGAAACTTAATTGTGGTGGAAATTTTAATACTTGTTTCTCCACACTTGACTGATGAAGAAGAACAAATAGGTAAGAATGTGTGTTGTGAGTACTGAAACTAATAAGCTTTAATATTGGGGTACATTTCAAACTGTTTGTTCTACCAAAGTCACTCTTCCTTTTAACATATTTTTGAGAGATTATGGTCCTTTGAAAGTGTGCTAAGCAATAGTTTTTCTGCAAGTTATAAATAAGGGTTGTACATTTTCCGTGTGGACACACATCTGAAGTTGTAACAAATGCATATTCAATTATAAAGTGCATTAAGTTTTATAATGGGAAAGCACAAAGAGACCACAACACGGAGGCACAGACTCCATTGGATCAGGCGGTCCGGAAAAGTTCTCTTTTTTTTTTTTTTTTCAATGCAGTTTATTCAGGAACCTTGAACAATCATCTGACCCTGGGGAAAGCCAGCCCACAGCTTAAATAGCCTCTGGGTAGCCAACCCAGGCGTGCCACGTGGGCAATGCAGATAGGTCCACATACATGGAAGCAAGCCAGATCCTCAGCCTTAACCAAATGTGGAATTATTCGTGACAGAGAGCGCTCACCACCGGGAAGGTGGAAGGCGGAAACCAGCTCCATCTTTAAGGTGCGGCATTACCCAGCTCTTAGAGTTCCCCCTTTTTGTTTTAGACGCATCAGGCAAGAGTAGAGGTCTGATCTCTGATATTAGAAATAAATTGGGACTTTGTACTGATGTTCATTTAGGTGTCATCCACCCAAAGAGCATCAGACCCGTCCGATACCTTTTTCTCAGAGGTGGGACCTGGGGCATCAACCCGCATGCAATCAGACATCCTCTTCTCTGGGTCCAAAGCGGCTGACCCTGAGTGCAGTGCTTAGCCTCGCATCCTGAGCGTAACATTTTAGCTTTTTATGGTAGCCAACCATGCTTGGGGCGAATGTCCTGCTTCAATGGCTGTAAAGGCCTGAATGATCATGGCTGCATCACACTGTTGTGAGACTTTAATCTTGCATATATACCACAGGCAAACCAAGGAGACCAACACCAGAAGGCCTGCTAACGCTCCCATGCCCGCCCATTCCTTCAGATGATTCATGGCTGCAGCAATCCATGATGATAATCCTGTGAAAAGTTCTCTTTAGAAAGAGGGTTATTTAACTAAATCACAGTAAGCAAGTAGGAAAGGAGGCTGTGGTCAGATGCGGGGGAAAGGTGGGTCCTCAACCCTACAATGCATCCAGGCCTTTTTTATGTCCTAGGTGTAAAAAGAAACATAGCATTCTGTAATGGATGTAAACATGTTTTTTTTATGTTTACAAGTGTGAGATGTGAAAATGTTTTTGATATACCCCCTCCCACACACACACACAGAAAACAACTCCCTGTGAAAAGGCGTATAATGTCTGTCAACTGGAAACTGCCCCATGCAGGGGGCATGGGTTTTGCCAGCTGAAAAACATCCTGTATAGTTCATACAGGATGACCCAAAAGCAAAGAGAGAGCTTTGCATCACTTCACATCTCTTGGCTTCACTTCATATCACTTTGAGATGATCCTCGAGAGAAACACTCCAGAGAACACTTCAAAGTTGCAGCTGAGGTTGCTGTTGTATTTGCTGGATTGCTGGTTTGCCTGGAACGCTGAAATCCTAACAATGAAAATTGGAATCACCCCAAGGAACTGAGTCTTAAAAAGGTCTACTCATTTGTCCCTAATAATCTTTTCTCTTTCCTACCTATGGTCAGTGTATTGGAAGGAAGGTAGAGGCATTAAGGAACCTCAAATAAAATAGGTTTTAAAAGATCAAAGCCTACATCATTCTGTGAACTGGAGAAGGGACTCAGCTACTTGGCTTCTTTAAATCACCTGGATGACAGTCAACAATTGATTGCAAAGGAGCAAGAGTCAGACTGGGCCTGAGAGAGCAATACCAGTGGACCAACGGGATAAAAATGTGGCTGCTTGGAGGGAGGTGGGAGTTACAACTTTTGAAACAGATGTTGATAAGATATTTTTCTTGACATCTGATAGAATTTGGTAATAAACTGGATTTGAGTAGTGTAGGAAAGGGAACAATTGCAAATACCTTTGAGAAAAATAAATGTTTTATTGAAAACTTTGTGGAGCATTTACAAAATTTGTATCTGATATTTAGTCAATAAACTATCCCACTTAGAAATGCATATGCTGTTTTCTCTGTCATTCAATAAAATAAAAGCAAAAATAAATGACCACATGGATATTAAAAAGTAAAAAGCCATAATAAAACAAGGACTATTACTGTCTTAAATAATAACTCTTGAGCTAATGAAGAAATCCACAGTGAAATTACACATTATTAGATGAGAAAGAGTATGTATCAATTTCAATAAGGTACAGAGTAAAAGTCATGCTTGGAGACAATATCATAAACATAAATGACTTCATTAGTAAGCCAAAAGCAAGGGAAATAAATTGTACTTTAAGTTCAAGTTATATAAAGAACAAAAATAAAACTTCATACAAAGCAACAGAGAAAAACTGAGAAGAATACAAATAAAAATAATATAAAGCCCAGAGTGGGGAAAATTGGCCTGGAGAAAGAGATGAAGTGATTGGTCCTTTGAAAGCAAAATATCTCTCAAACTAGGCAAAGCTAAATAACATCAAATTAAACACAATAAAGAGAAAACAGAAATATGTAAAATTAAGAATTGCTGACTCTCAGCCTGGTGTGATGATGCACACCTGTAATCCCAGAGCATGGGAGGAGGGAGCAGGAGGAGCAGGATTTTAAGATCATCTTCAAATACCTAAGTGAGTTGGAAAAAACGTGGGCTAGAGAGGACCCTGTCTCCAAATAATAGATAGATAGATAGATAGATAGATAGATAGATAGATAGATAGATAGATAGATAGATATAGATGATAGATAGATAGATGATAGATAGATAGATAGATAGATAGATAGATAGATAGATAGATAGATAGTTTTTCTACCAAGTGGCCCATACTAGGGATTCCTAATCCTGATTGCATGCAAAAAGGTCTCAGATTGGCTTGTAGAGAAAATAAAATACTTGCAGAAGTTTCAGAAAAAAACAAGTCATCTTTCACTCCTTATCTCATAGAAGGGGTGGTTCACAGAAACGGGCATTGTGTACTCCCAACTATCTATTTAAACCCCTAAGCCCTGATTCCATGCTTATTAAGATGTGGAGCCTTTGAGAGGAGCATAAGTCATAGGAAAGGAGTCTATAACAGAATTAGTGTCTGTACTAGGGTTCTCTAGAGTAAAAGAAAAGAGAGAGTGAGTACTAAGGGGAAGATTATTAAATTAGTTTACAGAATATAGTCAGAGTAGCCTAATGGCCTCATCTCATAGTGGCAAACCCCAGATGTTTCTCAGTCTGGGAGGCTCGGTGCCTCAGCAGTCACAGTCTGGTGTCAGAGGCCAGGATTCCTGTATAGTGGCTGGTCTTCAGTCCACATGGCAAGCCTGAAGAAGGTAGTTCTAATACGGGTGAAGAAATCAGCACTGACATCAGGGTAAGTAAACTTGGTAAGCAGGCAGAAAGCAAAAGCATCCCCTTTTCCATTTCCTTTTATCTGAGCTGCTACCAGAAAGCACTGCCTACATTTAGAGGGGTCTTCCTGCCTCAGTTAAGGCAGTCAAGAGAATCTCAACACAGATGTACCTACAGGCCAAGCTGATGGAGCTAAGCCTTCTCTGTGAACTTTGTGAACTTGATCTAGTAAATCCCTCATGGAGGCTTTTGTCCCAGGAGATTCTAAGTCATTACAAGTGAATAATTAGAACTGATACAGTGTTCTTACAAAAGAAAGAAAGCTAGCTTGCTCTCTTTCCACTGTGAGAGGAGACAATGAGTCAGCAGTCTACACTAAAGCAGAAACCCACACTCAGTGGCTAAAAGAAAATGTTAGCAATCTGGCCTTGGATTTCCAGCCTTCATAACTAGAAAAATCAAGGTTCATAATTTGTGAGTGCATAACAGCCCCAACAAGAATGGCCATGATTTTTATCCTCATCAGCATAGGTGCTCACTCATGCTGATCCCTACTAATTGCTTAATGAGTGCAAGGTACATTAAGGGCTCTACAGGGGTGTCTTAAAGAAGTCTCACAAATATCCCTGTACTAAGGATCCTATTACCCATTTTTTTTGCTATCTGCCAGAAAGTAGTTTTGAATAAACACTGTGGCACACTGGTTTTGAGTGCTACTGTTACAAATAGTGCTGGTGCCAATTCTCTGTCAAATTAATGTACAAGATTAATAAAAGTGATCCAAGATGGTGGCAACCAGCGCCCACCGTATCTGAGAGGCAGAGGATCTGAAACTCCGAAATTGGAGAATGGAGGGGCAAGTGAAGCCAGAAAATCGACATTGAGGCTTCCTAAACAAGAGGGGACATCACATGAGCTGAAACCATTTAGATTCAGGTCACCCTCGGACTTCTCTGGGCACAGAGAGTGGCAAATATTCGAACCGCCTGTATTTCTCCGTCTGGGCCCTCCCTCCTCCATGGTGGAGCTGGCTCACATTGCCAGAGACTTAGCACAGAACACACTGGCTGGGGACTGCGACAGCAGAGGCAGGGCTCCTAGCTCCTCAGCCCTGGCTGCCAGCGGTACCAGCCTTCTGATGATCTGCTATATCATCCTCCTGGGCCCTGGGTCTGCAAGTGGTTGTAAGGACGCTGCAGGGCCTCCCAGCCAGTCACTGTATGGGCCGCCGAATCCTTCAGTGGTGGGCAGCCGGCTGTACAGCCACCAAATTCGCCAGACCAGCCAAACCACCCAGGTACGCCAGGCGCTGGGCCACCTAGAGGTGTGGACCACTGATGTGGCTCCACAGGACTTCCCAACAGGCACCTGGAATGGCCTCCCAGTTCCATACTGCAGCTGGACTTCCCAGTTTGTCAGCTGCAGCACCACTGACCTGAAGGAGCTTCTACACCCAAATTTGACTCAGCAGGCCCAAAACTGAGAGTAGAGAACAGGGGAAACCCCTTTGCTTTACGATTTGACCTGCTAGAGAGTGAGTGCGCCTTCAAGTACCTGCAGAGCCCCAGATCTAGGGTCTTTCTAAGCTAGCAGGCAGACATCAGATCCATCCCACCCACACAACCACTGTGGGAAACAGAGGGACAGTGTTCTCAACATTGAAGCCCCTGTTCTGCAGGTCTACCAGTGGAATTCAGGCAAATAACTTCTGGAGCTCAGACAGAGCTGAATACCAGTGGCCTGCAGGCCATTGAGGTATTCAGGGAATCTGCACAAGTGAAATGTGCCTGAGAAGACCTCAAGCGCCTGCAATCCCTTTGGTGACTGCACAGTGCCCCTGGCCCACACTTCAGGCATCTACATCCTCTAACACCCTGTCCTTCAAGGCACACTTCCACACAAACACGTGCGCGCGTGCGCGCGCGCACCCACCCACACACACACACACACACATGCTCCCCCTCATTTGTCCTTCTCATCAAAGGTAAATTCCACCAAGAGGACATCACAATTTTGAACATCTATGCCCCAAATACAAGATCACCTACATTTGTAAATGAAACATTATTAATGCTGAAATCACACATCGATGCCAACACCTTAATAATGGGAGACTTCAACACTCCATTCTCACCAAAGGACAAATCATTCAGACAGAAGCTAAACAGGGAAATAAGGGCACTTACAGAGGTCCTAAATCAAATGGACCTAATAGATGTCTACAGAACTTTTCACCCAAATTCAAAAGAGTATACCTTCTTTTCAGCACCTCATAGAACCTTCCCCAAAATAGACCACAGAGTTGGTAACAAAGCAAGCCTCAGCAGATCCAAGAAGATTGAAATAATCCCTTGTATCCTATCTGACCACCATGTCTAAAGTTGGACCTCAACAACAACAGAAACAGCAAAAAGCCTACACACACATGGAAACTGAACAACTCAGTACTCAATGATGGCTGGGTTATGGAAGAAATAAAGAATGAAATTAAAGACTTCCTAGAATTCAATGAATTCAACTTAATAGTTCACCAGAAAGCTCTTAGAAAAAAATAAGCAGACACACCCAAGAGGAGTAGACAGCTGGAAATACTCAAGCTCAGGGCAGAAATCAATAAATTAGAAACAAATAAAACAATTCAAAGAATCAATGAAACTAAGAGCTGGTTCTTTGAGAAAATCAACAAGATAGGCAAGCCCTTAGCCAAGCTAACTAAAAGGCAGAGAAAAAATGTCCAAATCAGCAAAATAAAAAATGAAAAGGAAAACATAACAACATACACTGAGGAAATACAAACAATCATTAGGTCTTACTACAAAAGCCTATATGCCACAAAATTTGAAAATCTAAATGAAATGGACAATTTTCTTGAAATTTGCAAGCAAATGGTGAGATCTAGAAAAGATCATCCTGAGTGAGGTATCCCAGAAGCAGAAAGACATACATGGTATATACTCACTTATAAGTGGATACCAGACCTAAAAGATAGGATAAACATACTAAAATCTGTACACCTAAAGAAGCTAAACAAGAAAGAGGATCTGGGGTAAGATGATCAATCTTCACTTAGAAAGACAAATGGGATGGACATCGGAAGTAGGAGAAAACAAGAAACAGGACATGAGCCTACCATAGAGGGCCTCTGAAAGACTCTACTCTGCAGTGTTATCAAAGCAGATGCTGACTCATAGCCAAACCTTAAGCGAATGAAAGAAGAGGAAGTTAGTAAGACCTGGAGAGGACAGGAACCCCACAAGGACCAAATATATCTGGGCACAGGGGTCTTTTATGAGACTGGTTCTCCAACCAAGGACCATGTATGGATATAATCTAGAACCCCTGATTAGACATAGCCCATGGCAGCTCAGTATCCAAGTGGGTTTCCCTAGTAAGGGGAACAGGGACTGTCTCTGACATGAACTCAGTGGCTCTTTGACCTCCCCCACGAAGGAGGAGCAGTCTTGCTAGGCCACAGAGGAGGACATTGCAGCCAGTCCTGATGAGATCTGAGAATCTAGGGTCAGATGGAAGGGGAGGAGAACCTCCCTTATCAGTGGTCTTAGAGAGGGGCAGAGAGGAGATGAGAGAGAGTGGGATTGGGAGGGAATGAGGGAGAGGGCTGCAGCTGGAATACAAAGTAAATAAGCTGTAATTAATATAAAAACTAAAAATAATTTTAAAAAGTACAATCAAATCCCAATGCAATCTTTAAACTTACTGCAGTATGGCATTTCCTGGGGAGACCTAAATAGAGGATTCTGTTTCTCAGACGTGGATCTGATTTCAAGCCAAAGAAATTATTCCACCCAAGATTACGAGGATGACCCAGTGAGTTCACTGTGGTTATGTATATAAGCTTAGGTGAAGGCTTGGGTTACTTACAGAAACCCGGATGAGTCAAGGCAGCTGCATCCCTGGAATGTCCCTCCCAGGATGGGTGACAACTCACTAATGCTGCAACTCTGGATCTCCCTGGATCCAACTTGCAGATCACGCCACCTGAGAAACCGTTCTTCACTGCATTGCTGATCACTCTGCCAGAGAGGCCTTCTCTCACCTGCACTGCAGATGTCACACCACACAGATATCTTCACCCTGAAACTGATATTCCATGTATAATCTTGAAGACGGTTTTCATGACATTTCTAACTTCCGAGTCCAGTTATTTTCATTAATTCTCTAAGCTTTATACACATCCCTCTCAGAAAGGATGTTTCAAGATGGGTAATAGCTGTACTACACATACCCAAGTATATTTTGGGCTTTCCCCCTTGGGGAAAAATGATGAGTGAATATATCCAAGATTTTTTTAATTAAAAAAAGAAACCAAAGAAATGTTTCTCTAACAAATATTAAAACAGTTCGGAAAGCCACTGAAGAGCTAACCCAGAAAATATCACTCCAGGACAAAACAGATGTTAGGATATGATAAAAAGTTATTTCAGATCAGTGGAGAAATTATGAATTATTCAGGAAACAGTACTAGGGCAATTGACTTCATGATCTGAAATTCAAAGGAGCATGGATGACTGACCAAATGAATAAATACATTACCATATAATATTGCCTTTCTTTGTACTGGTTGGCTACCCTTGAAGTAGAACATTTTCTGGCAGAATAAAATTATTATACCTACAGTTATGTAGTCTTCTTGTGTCGTTTCCTTTCTGAGATGAAAGAAGTGTGGGAAAAAGTGTGCCCCATGCAGTCTGGCTCACTTACTGCCTGTGAGCATCTGAGCACCAGAAGTTTATTAACTATCTGCTGGTGTATGCCATTGGTAGCAGAACACAAATGAGGCCAGTGATGGAGGACAGAAGTTGAGATTGTCAGGAAAATACTCATAAAACGGTAAAGCTTTGGGAACGATTAGCAAGGGAAACCTTGAGCAGTAAAGGGACTTGAAACTGAAAAGAAGAATGAGAGGGGAAATCCAGAAGAGAGATCGAGGAGATACAAAAATAATAAGGGGAAAGAGAGAGGGTGCCTCTGAGATGGAAGAGAGGTTGTGGAAGGGAGAAGAGCCGTGACAGCAAGGCAGAGGAGCTGCACATGAGAGGAGGAGCAAACACTTGTAAGCAAGTGAGTGATCCAGAAAGACAGATCAGAATTACAGGAAGATGCTCCTGTCAGAAGGACAGACGAGGAGAGAGAAATGAAATCACAGGGTCTGACATGAAGGCTAACACCATAATCCAATGTGACGTGACAGGGAGCAAGCAAAACTGATGATGGTGACAAAGTGTGAAGTGGCCATCTCCACAGCAGGCTGGAGTTTCATTACAGTCACCCTGAATGCCAGGGGCAGCAGCAAGTGTAAGACCTGTTAGCACGCAGTAGACAGAGGACGCCTGCCACCAGCATGTCAAGCCAACTGTTTCATATAAAGAAAAATGTTGATCACAAGAGTCTTTTTCTCACTTTTCCCTGGAGATGGCCTTCGTTTTATTCGTCATCTTAGTCATTATGCAATCCAATTTCTTTTCAAGTGTCTGAAAAGAACAATTTTTTTTTATGTTTGTAGCAGCTTTATTTGTTTTTTTTTTTTTTTTTCAATGCAGTTTATTCAGGAACCTTGAACAATCCTCGGACCCTGGAGAAAGCCAGCCCACAGCTTAAATAGTCTCTGGGTAGCCAACCCAGGCGTGCCACATGGGCAATGCAGATAGGTCCACATACATGGAAGCAGGCCAGATCCTCAGCCTTAGCCAAATGTGGAATTGTTCGTGACAGAGAGCACTCACCATCGGGAAGGTGGAAGGCGGAAACCAGCTCCATCTTTAAGGCATAGCATTCCGCAGCTCTCTACAGTTCCCCCTTTTTGTTTTAGACGCATCAGGCAAGAGTAGAGGTCTGATCTCTGATATTAGAAATAAATTGGGACTTTGTACCGATGTTCATTTAGGTGTCATCCACCCAAAGAGCATCAGACCCGTCCGATACCGAAAAGAACAAATTTTACCTGGGTGCTTCAATCCTAAGTCAAAAGTATTAGGCCGAAGTGTGTGTGAGTGTGTGTGAGTGTGTGTGTGTGTGTGTGTGTGTGTGTGTGTGTGTGTGTGTATGTGTGTGTGTGTGTGTGTTTGTGTGTGTTGTGATTGTTTCTGTGTGTGTTATAATGTGTGTGTCATATGCCGTGATTTGTTTCTGTGTGTGGTATTGTGTGTATGTGTTTTGTATGTATGAGTGTTGCGATATGTTTATGTATGTGGTATAATGTGTGTTGTGATTTGTTTCTGTTTCTGGTATAGTATGTGTGTGTTTGTATGTGTGTATGCTGTGATGTCTTTATGTATGTGGTATAATGTGTGTGTTCTGTGTTAAGATTGGTTTCTGTTTATGGTATAGTGTGTGTGTGTGTGTGTGTGTGTGTGTGTGTGTGTGTGTGTGTCTTTATAAAGGAAGATAATTTGGAAAAACAGAAGTAAATTATCCCTGAATTCTCATCAGTGCTAACACTGCACATTTGTGCAACTTTATAACTTCTCTTAATATCAGAGATACTACTACTTTCCAGAAATACTGTGAAATTTAAAGATATGTCACATGTATTAGCATGCCAGCCTAGTGTTAAATACATAAAAGATAAAGAGATATTGTTAACAATTGTGAACATGGTGCCTTAAGAATATTAAGACACTGTTTCTAAAACAGCAATATTTGCTTTTCTCCTTAAAATTCAATTATAGCAATAGCCCTCATGACAAATCGTACACAAACAATTGATTTCTGTCCCCTTACTATAGTATAATTGAATTCATCTTCTTTTATTAAGTAAACTTCCTCTCTCTGAGAGTGGCACTACCGAATGCGACCTCTCTCCGGGACAGTTTGATGAAATGGTTTGCTGTAATTAGTTTTCCCAGAGGAAAAATGAATAAAAGCCTCTCGTTGGGTGTCGGGACTTTGTCGCTTCTCCAAGCCCCTGAAATCCCATTATTTATTCTATGCATCTGGATGGTAAATGGAGCCTCTCGTCCACTGTTTCTGTAGGTTGCCTTCAAACTGGCTTAGTAAGAGGAAGAGGGGTATGAGTGGGTTTCCAACTGTTAAAGGTACTTTTCTCATTTTTCATGTTGACATTCTCAAAACTAATTTGTCTCATTGACTTCCTGGCTCACTGCCTCCTCTGGAATGGAAATCCCAATTTAACGAAAGCAAAGAAGGGCTATCCCTGTGCTCCTCTATGAAGAGACATTGTAGTCTCGTACAGGGACACAGGAACGCTGGTTGAGTAGCCCTGCACACATGCACAGAATTCACAGATGTGTGTGCTGTCTTTTTGTTGATGGAGTTTACTGTGGAATACTGAGACTTAGAGGAAATGAAGTGAACCAAATGTACGGGAGACGGAGACACAGGGGGTGGGAGGCATCAGTTCAGCAAAGAAAAGCAATATCAAGATCTAGACAAGTGACCTGTGACACTAGCTACTGATTTGGATCCCATGGGAAGTTTTGAAAACTCCCAGTATCCAGGGGTTTAACCCAAACCAATCAAATCATATTCTCTGGCAATGGTACTCAACCACTAACATTTTTTAAATATTGGAAGGTGATTCCAAAGTGTTGGTAAGACTGAGAATCACCAACATAGAGGCAAAGAGCTAACGGTCAGAAGCATGACCATTGCATAAAGAGAGGTTGAGTGGCCATGGAGACTGTGAGTACTGAATGTGCTTCCTGGCACTAACAGTGAGAAGAGGTTTTGAGAGACTAATTGACACAGGAGCTTTGCTGAGTGAGAGCCCTGCAGAAAGCCATGACTAACAAGGTTACAGAAGACATGGTTCAGGTTACGAGCAGATTCTTAGTGAGGCAGGCAGAAGTGGTTTCAGAGATGCAGAATTTAACCTACGGAGCTCACTCTGCTCTCTGCTGCGCTCGAGTGAAACAGAAGCACAGTACAAACTTGGTGTTAGTTGAACATGGGTGGGAGGGAGAGAGAGGATGGGTAGAAGAATTAAGATCTGAAGAGAGGCCCTGAGCCTGAGCCCTGTCTAGTTCCCTGGATCAGCAACAGTGACAGCAGGACCAATGAGAACCGCACAGCCCTAGGGAAGGAGATGTTCACTGTGGAATGAAAGAGTAGAAGAGCAAGGTACTACAAAAATTCACCTGACAATTGTGACTCTCACCTTCACCCTCCTGCTGCTGGAAACATCTGTCTCCTCAAGTGGAAAGCCTAGGGTTGAACAAATGTTGGCAGTAGCTGATAAACATGAGGGCATATATTGTATGATTTATCATGCTGGTGGACACAGCAACTCATTTTTCAGGGCAGTGAGGGGCTTTTTAGCCTGAAATTTTTATTTTTTATTTTTTTGTTGAAAACTAAAAACTAAGAACAGTAGTTTATGGGCACATCTGTGACCTCTGAAGCTATTCCCAATACCCTGCTCCTTGTCAATGCCTGTGGACCTTACCGCTCTGGTCAAAGTCATCTGATCCTTCTCTCCCTTGCTTTCAGGTGTCTTGTACCTGAGACCCTTCCAGGAAATCAGACCGTCCAGCTCCCACCATTGGGTGCACATTGCTTAGCAGCAGCGGTGTCCTGCCCTCTCCCCATCTGTAGCCTTCCTGTTGCGATGGCTCTTTCTGCATTCTTACATTAGCGGATCCTCAGCAATTGTTCTAAAATTATGCCAGAATTTGTTTTCAGCAGGCATGCACAGAAAAGATTGCCACCTTGGGACAAATCTTTGCTCTCAATCCCTGGAAAAAGGGATGTTCCCCACACAAAGAGGATTAAAGGGGAAGAACCACATTGGTCCAGATGAAGAAAGTCATTGAATACAGTCTGGGTCATGCACTGGGGGCCTTGCAAGGAGGTACAAGGAAGAGGGTGGTCTGAGAAAGTTGGGCAGAGCCCAACTCAGTAACCTGTTGGCTGTCCAGGGTACTGAGCTAACTGGCATGTGCATTTGTTATTTTTCTCAACACTGTGAGAAAATATGCCACTACAGCAACTCAGGGAAGGCAGAGCTTCTTTTAGCTTGATGTGTGAGTGTACAGTCAATCATAGCCATGAAAGCCGGGGAGCAGGAGTGTGGGACATCTCTGTGTCAAGAAGCAGGGGGACATGAAAGCTCATGCTCAGCTTGCTTTCTCCCTTCTTCAAACTAAAAGGTGTAATATCAAATCTATTGTGATAAATTTGTAATAGGTAGAATAGACAATTTAGATCACAAATTAAAATATAAAATTCAGTGTTAGGATGGATTTCTTGAATACTTGAAAATTTTAAACCTAATGCTAATGGTTAATAAGGTAAAGAAAACCAAAATATTGGATTTTGTTGTAGTTCTTTGTCCAACTTGACATTTACAGATAGATCTTGACAGTTATGTTTTTAACATATTCTCTTTTCCCCCAGTCCAAGGAGTCCACATTTTAAGATGATTCTTCCCACCATCATTAACATCACCTATAAATTCCATCACAAAAATCCCCCAGAGGTTTGTCTAGATTCCATCAAGGTGACAAATAATATTAGCCATCACAGGAGTGCTGGAATTATTTAGAGCAAGGGGACAATTAACTTGGTATACAAATTTGATCAAAGGAGATGGCTGAATATGGGCTCACAACTGATTGGTTTATATTTTAAAAAGAAACACTATCAAATAAGTTTTTGCTACCTATAAAAATTAGGTAGCCCTCAGAGAGGCAAAGTATCAGAGATCCAGGAAATTTAAAAAAATGCCAATATATCAGGACCCTCAAGACCTATGAATAGTATCCATTTCCTCCTTATCTCAATCGCATGCCACCATCTCTCCACTTCCTGTAGATTCCTTAGCCTGTTGGACACCTTATAAACAATTGTTTCACCAGGATGTGGCATTGCATGCCTATAATTCAATGCTTGGGAAGTAAAGGCAGAAATATCGGTAATTTAAGACCAACCTCTCCTGCAGAGCTGACTCAAGGCTTCCCAGTCAAACCATCCTTTCTCAGATAGATAAAGAAACAGACAGACAGACAGACAGATGAATGATCCTTTTATTAAGCTTTCCAATTAACCCTCTGAGTGGTCATGTAATCCCCACCAGACCCTATATTGCAATTGCTAACCTCTCTTTTGCCCTGGGCCATATTAATATCTCACTGTACCACATTTCTTGTATCATAAAATTCTCTGTATAGAATAAGTGATTCTTGGGACTACAGAGCAATCTTTTCATTTAGAATGATATGTCTGTTTATTAAGATTAGTTATGAAAAGAGCAGTCATCCATAACTAATTTTCCAACATTTTCAGTGTATCCCTTAATCTTATTTCTAAATGCCTCAAGGGTCAGCTCCGTAATCAAAACTACTGTTCTCCGATTAAGGCTGTGAAGCTCCCACGGCTCAACAACCACCCTGTGGTTCCAGCTCTGCGGAATTTTCATTTCTTTTCTCCAACAATGTGTGGAATGGGCTCCAGGCAGAGCAGAGGGATTCCAAAACGAGCAGACCCGGTGGGAACTCCAAGTCTATGCGTTTGATCTTCCGCACAAACTTCAGTCCCACCCGGCTGTTTGGAGTCCTCGCCTCGAATGGACTAATGTCTGTTCCGTTTTAGCGGAGTGTCCCCCCGCATGAACTGCTCCCCCATGCCCACCATGACAAGTTCTTTCACACATAACTGCTACTTATTTATTCTTCTATTTTCAACTAAAAGAACACAAGGTGAATAGTAAGTGGGTGAATGAAAAAGCACTGATGAAACTCCTTCACGGGTCAGATCTTTTCTTTGCGGTTATCACACTGCCTGTGCATCTGTGCCTCTTACTAACTTGACTATAGCTTTGGGTCTCTTTTTATACTGAAAATGCTTAAGATGTATAACAGAGATGGTAACTTGAGTAAGTGATGTCATTCAACAGAACTATGCTCTCCTGAGTGATCTCAGATAATACCTGGTTTTGTTTGGTTTGGGGTTTTTTTGTTTTGCTTTGTTTTGCTTTGCTTTGCTCTTTCACAGATTATGATAAGGGCCAAATACCATTATGAATCCATCAATATTATATGAGTGTAATAAGCTATAGCAATTTCTCATTATTTAGAAAATTATTCCACCATCTATATATCTACAGAAAAGTTTATATATACTGGTTATGGATTATCTTAAAGAAAGCATTGGCTTGCATGTATTTGTTTTGTAACTGGCCACTTCATTTAGTTCTATCATTCTCCTGCTTTTCACAAAGCTTTTCAATTTAATCTTCTTCATATATAGAAACTATTACCTAGTTTCAATATTTACTAGGTTTAGATCCTACCTGGGGAGTTGAGTTTCCATGGTAAAAGAGATCTGGAAGTAATCTTAAAGTAGAGAGTAAAAGGCAGACCCCAGTACTGTGTATGAATGATGAACTGCCTGAACACACAGGGACTCAAGATGTGGATACAGATCCTTAGGGGATGGATGGGAAGAAGATGAAATGAGGGCTTCTGGAGGTGTTTATAGCAACCGTGAATTCATGTGAGTTAGACGTATGAGGAACTTCCAAGTTCCTTAGGTTTATAGGCTCTCTGTATGTGTAAAGACAATTGGATCCAAAGAAACAGGAATCTTCTGATAGGTTAGGTTAGGTTAGTGTCTAAGTCAGGATTACAGTGCAACTCAGGACACTTTCTACTCTCAGTGCATTGTACTTGTAGCAGAGGAACAAACCAAGAAGTCAGAGAAACAGTACCTTTAGCATATTTATATTCCCTTTAGTAGATGAAGGGTAGAGCACTTCACGCCCTCATTTCTACAGGGTCATAAGGAAGGAGATAGATAGATAGATAGATAGATAGATAGATAGATAGATAGATAGATAGATAGACAAACTGACAGATAACAGATAAAATTCTTTCCCTTCTATGAATCAACCATTGGGCCCTGGAGAAGCTCACCTTGCTCCTTAATAGATTCCGCTATTATGTGTCTTAAAATACAAAATGCACCCTTAGAATAGAGGCTGTCTCTAGCCCTTGTATATGTGTTGAGATTTTTTTTTCTATGCTATATAACAATTATAATTATTTGACTGAATTTAGAAATTTTGAAAGTCCTGCCATCCTGCCGGAATGCTGCATGGTACAGTTACCCGTGTGCAGAAGTACAACTCATTGTCTGCCATCCCTCCCATCCCCCTCATTCATTCATGTTGCCTACCTATCTCCAATGGGCTTATCTAACATGATGGCACAGTCTTCTCCACAAACTATGAATTTCTAGGAACCTGTGGAGCTGATTCTTGGTGTGATCTCAGAAAATACATCTCAATAATGGTTTATCCACATGTCTGTCACTATGAGTCCCTCTTTTTCTGTGTTAAGCCACCTCTACTTCCTACTATCCCAACACACCTTCTTTACTGCAATCCCAGAGCCTCTGTCTGCCATATGGATGGTCTCTGTCTCCTCCCAGGGTAATAAATGAATCAGCAGTAAATGGTGGCCATTGTGTAAAGAAAGAGAAGCCACTATTGACAACAGTTGCTTTGACCATGAGAAGCTCCTGTAGAAGAGAAGAGAAATCAAGTAGAGCTCACATCTAGGAACAGATACTACCCTGTGTAAGCTGACAGGGCTACCCTAATAACCCTGTGCAAAGGTGGTTAGGAGGCTTGAGAGGTGAGGAATGGAAAGACAATAGATAAGCCTACAGCCAAGACCAGAGCTTTCAGACCAAGCATTGTTAATGTTTTGAAGTAGTAAAGGAAGGTGGCAGAGTAAGAAACATCCAGGCAAAAACATGAAAGTAGAAAACATGAGAGGGAGGGAGGGAGGGAGGGAGGAAGGGAACTCAAATTTACTATATCCTTAAATTAATTGATACATATTTATTCCCAAATCTTTTCCTGTCATTATATTTTCATTATAAATGACATTGCAATCCCCCAGTTGCCTAAATAGAACCTTCTTTACCATGCATCCTCCTTATGTGTTGTAATACTCAGAAGACGCAGTGTTTATTTCTGTCTCACAACAATCTAAACTTACCTTCCATTTCACTTCTAATTAGGAAGGCAGCTCTAGACTGCATCTTTCCTTGTGTCTATTTCTGCCTCTATAATCTGCATACTACGCAAATGAAATCCCATCAAATTATTAATCAGTTTATTCAATTCTCTCTTCTCTGAAATTAGGAGCATGTGAATGAATATGTATGAACATGTATAATTACAGTGACTTACACATAAATTATCCAGCAGGCCTCCTGGTACTAAGTTCAGAGAAGCAAGGTGCTGGTTTCCATCTGTCTTCCTGTATCCTCCTTTAGCTGGTATGTCTGTGTCAACTCTGAAGCATCAGGCTCCACAGGCAAACCAGCTAAAGACTTGACTCTTCTCCTCAGGAATGCTGGGACCCTCCAGCGGTATTTCTGGGTGGGTATCCCTGTGGGACTAGGAGAGGGGAAGCTTGTATAGCTAGCTTTGAGCTCCAGCATGCCCTAGGAGGCTGTGTGTTCCTCTTGTTGGTGCTCTTTACATAGAATTAGTTGATGATTCCAAACCATCTGTTCTTTAACTTGAAAAATGAAAGAAGATGCTATCTTTTTTCCGTTGTATGGTTTTGGCATCTTTATATGGTTTTGGTGTCCATAACTGTGTGGGTTTATTTCTGGGTCTTCTGTTCTATCCCATGGATCCACCAGCCAGTTTCTGTGCCGGTACCATGCAGTTTTTACTGTTGCTCTATAGTACAGCTTGAGATCAGGGATGGAGATACCTCCAGAAGATTGTAGAGGATTCTATTGTAGTGATTCTGGGTTTCTTGTTATTCCATATGAAGTTCATACTTTTTTTTCAAGGTCTGTAAAGAATTGTGTTGGTAATTTGATGGAAATTGCATTGAATCTGTAGACTGCTTTTGGTAAGATGGCCATTTTTACTATGTTAATCCTGCCAAGCCATGAGCATGGGAGATCTTTCCATCTTCTGATATCTCCTCCTATTTCTTTCTTCGGAGAGTGAAAGCTTTTTTTTCATACAATTATTTAACTTGCTTGATTAGAGTTACACCATGGTACTTTATGTCCTTTGTGGTTATTGTGAAAGATGTTGTTTCCCTAATTTCTTTCTTAGCTCATTTGTCTTTTGCATAGAGGAGGGCTACTGAATATTTTCAATAAATGGTGCTGCTCTAATTGGATATCTACATGTAGAAAAATCCAAATAGATCCAATCTTATCACCCTGCACAAAACTAAAGTCCGAGTGGATCAAATACCTCAATATAAAACCAGACACACTAAACCTGATAGAAGAAAAAGTGGAGAAGAGACTTGAACTCATTGGCACAGGAGACAATTTCCTGAACAGAACACTGATAGCACAGGCTCAAAGATAAACAATCATTAAATGGAACCTCATGAAACTGAAAAGCTTCTGTAAAGCAAAACAAAACAACAACCTGCAGATTGGGAAAGGATCTTCACCAACCCTATATCTAACAAAGGGCTCATATCTAGAATATATAAAGAACTCCAGAAGTTAAACAGCAACAAATCAAGTAATCCAATTAAAAAATGGAGTACAGAGCTAAACAGAGAATTCTCTGTAGAGGAACATAGAAAGGCAGAGAAACACTTAAAGAAATGTTCAACATCCTTAGTCATCAGGGAAATGCAAATCAAAATGACCCCTACATTTCACCTTACCCCATCAGCATGGCTAAGATCAAAAACTCAAGTGACAACACATGCTAGAGAGGATATAGAGAAAGAGGAACCATCCTCCACTGCTGGTGGGAATGTAAACTTGTACAACCACTTTGGAAATCAATCTGGCGCTTTCTCAGACAATTAGGAATAGTGCTACCTCAAGATCCAGCGATACCACTTCTAGACATATATCCAAAAGATGCTCAAGTATACAAGGACATTTGCTCAACTGTGTTCATAGCAGTTTTATTTGTAATAGCCAAAAGCTAGAAACAACCCAGATGTCCCTCAAAAGAGGAATGGATACAGAATTGTGGTACATTTACACAATGGAATACTACTCAGCAATTGAAAACAAAGAAATCATGAAATTTGCATGCAAATGGTGGGATCTAGAAAAGATCATCTTGAGTGAGATACCCAGAAACAGAAAGACACACATGACATATACTCACTTATAAGTGGATATTAGACACCTAAAGAAGCTAATAAAGGAGGAGGACCCTGGGTAAGATGATCAGTCCTCATTCAGAAAGGCAAATGGGGTGGACACCAAAAGAAAGAGAAAACGGGAAACAGGACAGAAGCCTACCACAGAGGGACTCTGAAAGACTCCACCCTTCAGAGTATCAAAGCAGAGGCTGAGACTCATAGCCATACTTTGAGCAGAGTGCAGGAAATCTGTCAAAGCAGATGCTGAGACTTATGGTCAACCTTTGGGCAGATTGCAGGGAATCTTATGAAAGAAATGGGAAATAGTAAGATCTGGAGGGGACAGAAGCTCCACAAGGAGAGCAACAGAACCAAAAATTCTAAGCACAGGATTCTTCCCTGAGATTGATACTCCAACCAAGTAGCATGCATGGAGATAACCCAGAACCCCTGCACAGATGTAGCCCATGACAGTTCAGTGTCCAAGTGGGTTTCATAGTAATGGGAACAGGGACTGTCTCTGACATGAACTCAGTGGACTCTTCTTTGATCACCTCCCTCTGAGGGGGGTGCAGCCTTACCAAGCCACAAAGGAAGACAATGCAGCCACTCCTGGTGAAACCTGATAGACTCTAGGGTCAGATGGAAGAGGAGGAGGACCTCCCCTATCAGTAGACTGGGGGAGGGGCATGGATAGAGAAGAGGGAGGGAGGGTGCAATTGGGAGTACATGAGGGAGGGGGGCTACAGTTGGGATACAAAGTGAATAAACTGTAATTAATAAAAAATAAATAATTTTTAATCGGCTAATAAAAAAACTGCTAAAAAATGAAAGAACATGGGAAATGGGAAATCACATTTCCATGTAGTGTCATGTCAAGAATTAGTAAATGATGCCAGTAAGTTGTGTTTCTGGAACACTCTCAAGATATACTTGCTGTGTGCTAATCCTTAGTGTGAACCATTCATGCTAACTCTGCAGACATGCCTACCATAGCCCCAGAAAAAGAGCACAGTGAGAACACAGCAAGAATGCTCAGAAAGCATGTCCTATGAACTGCGGAAAGATGTTTGCAACCTTTGTAAGAGTCAACATAAAAAGAACAGGCTTTGAGATGATAAGATGCTGGTTCAAATCCAAGCTCCGCTATCGTATAAACTCAATGAAATTCATTAGCTAACTCAGACTCTAGCTTTACAATATATAAATTGACCAACGTCTCATGAACTAGTGAGAAAACTAAGCACAGCAGTGTGTAAAAACACTTAGCAAAATTCCTAGTGTTTGGTGAGCAGCTGGTCATATTCTCTTCCTCTCTCTGTCTCAGGGACAACTGGAGCAATGAACAGTTATTCATTATTGACATTTGTATAAATGTTAATATATAATAGGCATAATATGTGTAATATGTTAAATGAATAAATTGTAGGAAATTTATTTGTTATGGCTCTATGTTTAATAATACAGTATTTTACGCATTAAAATTTGTTATGAGTCTCATGTTAAGAATTCTTAGCAGCAGACAAGATGGCTCATCAGGCAAAGGCACGTGCCACAAACCTTATAACCTGAGTTCAATTCCAAGGACACACACAATGGAAGAAAAGAATAGATTTTAACAAGTTGATTATTGCCTACCTACACACATACACACACTTACATGCACACACGTACATAAATGTACACATAATAAAGAAAAAGATAGATAGAGAGAAAGAGAGAGATGTTTAAGGCACACATGTTTGGAGGCAGTAGACAAGTTCATTGCCTTGATTCTGGAGCTAATATTACAGCACTTTCATGTGCATACTAAACTATATACATTAAATACATAGATGTGGGTTTATCTGTGTTGGCATAGTAAAGCTGTTTTAATAGAAAATAAGTTTGGTTTGGGTAATCATTTTACTGAGTCTTCATATTCCCAATATCTGACTTTAGGTAATCTCTTGAGAAAATAAGACCCTTTTATAACAAAGCGTAATTTTATCCAGAATACCAAATCTTCCAAATCCAAGCCATAAAATGGCTACTGCCTCACTTCTTTATTTTTATTGCTATTATTATTATCATTTATTATAATCTATTCAATTTGTATAGCATATACTGTGGCCCCCTTCCTTGTCTCCTCTCAAACCCACTCTCCCTCCCTCTCCTTTCCCTCTGCCCTCCCCTATTCCACTGATTTAAAAATAGGCTCAACTTATTTATCAACGTGCAGGATCAGAACCATAGGGCCTGATTTAAGATACCTAGAAGTCAGGGAGCAGTCAACTGTCTCATATGAGCAAACCCAAAGGATAAGAACAGGCCATCACGAACTTAGATTAGAAGACAAAGGTACCATCACCAGATCTAAGACACTGGCAGAATGCTTAGACTGGAAGCTCCCAATTACAAGCTATTAAAAATTCCACCAATACTGAATGAAGTGCAGGGTTTAGAGTGTTCCACCAAGACCGCGAGTTACAAACAGCCAGCCTTTGATTTCCCTCTGACCTACCCATTCAAATCCCTTCTCCACTGGCCAATGATATGCTTATGGACTACCTCTTGGCTCCTGGTCAGGAACGTACAGCGCTTCATTTTTAAAAATCTACTTCTAGAGACTGGCGTCTATGCATGTCATATAGGCAAGCCCATGCCTACCTAACATAGATAAAAGTGAATTCTTGGACCCTTAGGGAAATGAAAGTTCAGGAACTCCTTTGTTACAATGGTCATACTGGTTAGAAATGGATGACACCAGACAAACAGACACATAGTAGATTTATGTGTATAAAGGTGACTTTCGAACTCTGATCTAAATTACTATTAAAGGTTACTAAAAATTTAAGTGAAAGCCTACAAGATGTTACTAAATTCTGTAATTTGCTTCTGCTCAGTCTCTCTGTTCTACAGTTCTAGGCAATCCCAGGAAGAAGCCCTTACTCTCAGTACAAGTCCTCATGTTGCTACTCAGTAAACAGTGATACAATTTCACCCATGGGTCTGAACACTGTCTTCAGTAAGTAGTGGCTTTCATTGGATACAATTCTTTCTTTTTATTTAAAAAATTATATAATATATTTTGATTATATTCTTCTTCCTCTTCCCAGATGTCCTTTTTAGATCCTCCCCAGCTCCCTCCCTTCCCTAGCTCTCTTTTTCTCTTTCTCTTTCTCTCTTTCTCTCTGTCTCTCTCACTCTCTCTCTCTCTCTCTCACACACACACACAGAAAACTATCAAAACAAAGCAAAAGACTACCAAAAAAATCTTTAAACTCATGGCATTAGTTTACCATTATTGATTATGCTTACCATAGAGTATTTAATTAAGTTCTTCTTAATTCTTTGATAATCCCATATGACGTATTTTGATCATAATCACCTCTAACTCCTCTCCTTAACTTTTCCGAGATCCACCATCACTTCCTTACCCCACAATTTAGTGTTCTTTTAGGTTTTTTTAACTTAATAGTCTATTGAGTCTATTTGTGCTATCCTATTCTTCTGGGCATGGACCATCCGCTAAAGCAATAGTCACCTTAACTGGACACATTCCATACTTGAGAATTGATTAGCTTTGTCATGTGAAGACAACTACAACTGCTGTGAGTTCATGAGTGCAATGAATTGGGTAAAGAAGGAATTTTTAATGTCTAGACTTTTTATGAAATAATTTTTAAGATTTATTTATTTTTATTTTGCTTGCCTAGGTGTTCTGCCTGCATGTATGGCTATGCACCACATACGTGCATTGCCTATGGAAACCAGAATAGGATGTCAGAGCCCCTGAAAGTGGAGCTACAGACAGTTGTCAGCTGCCATGTGGATGTTGCTTTAGTTATGTATCACAGCCACAGATACCTTCTCTTAAAGTCTATGGGGCATATTGAGTTAGCATTGGCAAGCACTATAGCACAGAAGAATACCAAGGGGTTACTGGCAGGCAGATTAAAGGCTTCATTTTGTTATAAAAACAGCCCTGTTACAGCTTGTAGGGGCTGTAGAGTTTATATGTTCTAAACTCTCTAAAAAATAAAGTCAGTGCCTAGAAGAGCTGTGTCTCTCCATTAACCCATAATTAAATCAGTAAATAATTCAATGCCTTTTACACTTACTGTTTAACATTAAAAAAAAATCCTGAGGTCTTTACTTCATTTTTGTGTTCATTGTCTCTTTTCCATGTTTCCTTCACTAACATTAGATGCTTTTTTCTTATCAAAACCCAGATACCAAAGTGGTAAACAATGCTCCAGTTCTTCATACCAGAGAGCATGTCTCTGAGCTCCACACAACTCAGAATCCTTGTGCTTAATGTTACTTCTTACATTATACTCTTAACCACCTTTTTCCTAAAATGAAAGTCCTAAATTTCCCTTAAAATCCAATTTTCAACTTAACTCATACTTTTTAAATGATCATCCTTGACCATTTATTTCCATACCAGTCAAGCATCACTGTGAAACAACAATTAATTGGCTTATAACAATGAACATTTATGTCTTTCTCATGAGTTTGGAAATTGCTGATCTAAGTTGGGTTTAGAGATGACTATGTTTCAGTCTAAAGCTTTGTGAGTCTATATCAGCTCTGTGTCTCCCAACTTCCTTCATGGGCAATCACGATAGCAAGTATCACTAGTCACATGGGTTAGAAGTTAGACAACCATACACAAAACACAAGTATAATTCCACCCTTCCTATACCTCATGCTTGCTCCAGTCCATTGGCAAAAGTAGACAGATGGTAAACTAAAGTCAGGGACAATGAAATACAATTTTTTTTCCCATGGAGATGAAATGATATCCAAAAGTCACATAGCAAAGACCATGAACATAGGAGTCAAAAATATGTACCAAGTCAATTTACTGTCAGATTGACTATAACAATTATAATAGCCAATCTCATCTTCACTAACCTTGAGTTATGTCCATGCTTCTCTATTGCATGTAAATGTGATGCAGTGGAAGGACTTTGAACAGTCTGCAGCTAATGGCAGGGCCATGGTACTCATGTGTTGACAGAAAATACAGCTGCCCAGAAAAAAAATCTGAACCTGAAGAAGTCAAACTTTCCCTCATGGAGAACAGAGGGGCTTATGAAGTCCCCTGCTTAATTGAACAGGTATTGGCTGTTGGTTGCGGCTCAGGGAGGGAAAGTCAGGATTTCCCAGGAATGCAGCCCCTGGCAGGTTATTCAGAGTCCTGTGGATGGTCCTACACTCATGCTTGTAAGAGCAGCATAAGAGAGAGGATATGAAGTTGGGAGGGGGAAGTGGTGGTAGGGTCTGTGAGGAGGGAAAGTAGGGGTGGGTATGATCAAAATACATTGGACACATATGACACTCTCAAAGAACACGTAGAAATATTTTTAAAAAATAATAACACAATTCAGCGAATACACTGAGCACCAGGTGGATCATTAAAATCTTTATGGGTAAAAATCCCAGCAGAGCTTCTCAGCAAAGAAAAGGAAGGAAGGAAGGAAGGAAGGAAGGAAGGAAGGAAGGAAGGAAGGAAGAAAGAAAGAAAGAGGGAGGGAGGGAGGGAGGGAGGGAGGGAGGGAGGGAGGGAGGGAGGGAGGGAGGGAGGGAGGGAGGGGGGAGGGAGGGAGGGAGGGAGGAAGGAAGGAAGGAAGGAAGGAAGGAAGGAAGGAAGGAAGGAAGGAAGGAAGGAAATGTTAATCATTATCCTGAATTCATAAGGAGGAAAGCTACAGAGGGGTATTATGCAGCTTTGGCGAGACCACAAACCTCAGAGTGAAATCTCAAAACTAAGGCTACCCCATAGTCTTTTTTTTTTTCAGTGTTTCAACTTAACTGTAGTTATGTTGTTAATATTCACTTTTGAAGCTCTGATTTAATTACAACATTCCTCCCCTGCCCTTTTTCTCATCAAATCCTTTCAAATACCCTCCCCCAACTCTCCTTCAAATTCAGTGCCCCGTTTTTTTTCATTAATTGTTATTACATGATTTCTTTGCTGAGTAGTATGCCACTGTGTAATTGTACCACAATTTCTGTATCCATTCCTCAGTTGAGAGACATCTCGGTTGTTTTGAAAGGGTTAGGCTAACTTTGTAACCTATATGTCTTCTAAAGCCTACAGTTTTTAGTTTTAGGTCCAGGTTAAGCTAAAGCCTCTTAGTACCTTTCCAGAGAATAGAAGAATGTGACCCTATCTGTGAGAACAGATATAAAAAAAGACAAGCAAGCAATGACCTTCACTCAGCAAAAGAAGGACCAGACCCTTGTCTTTGAGATAGCGTTTCTTAGCAACGAACCTAGACTTCTGAGTAGCTTTTGACCTCCAGCCAAAAGTCCGCAGCCCCTAATCTTCAAGGATGAGTTAACAACCCCCACCTTCAGTTGCAGCTGCATCCACACTTGGCAGGACTGGCCAAGCTTGAGCACCTAAGACTAACCAATTATCTTACTTTATAGCTTCCTCATCCAATCCTAAATTGCCAAGACTGCAACTTCAAATTTCCCGCAATTTTTCTTCTAAAAACCTAAAGGCCTTTGTCTCCCGGTGCCACTCTTTGCTGACCAGCAAGAGTGACCCCATTGTGCAATGGTTAATAAACCTCTTGCTTTTGCAACGAGTCTTGGTCTGGGGGAGTTTCTGGGAAGGGCATGATCTTGAACTCCTGAGCTGTGAGACCCCAGGTCTTACATTTTCTAGATTCTGGCTATTAAAAATAAAGGTGCTACAAACACAACTGAGCAAATGTCCTTATTGTGTACTTGAGCATCTATTGGATATATGCCCTGGAGTGGTAATAGCTGTTTCATGAGGTAGCACTATTCCTAATTTTCTGAGAACGCACCAGATTGATTTCCAATATGGTTGTACAAGTTTACATTCCCACCGGCAATGGAGGAGGGTTCCCTTTCTCCACATCCTCTTCAGCATGTGTTGAGTTTGCAATCTTAGACATTTTGATTGGTGTAAAGTGAAATCTCAGGGTCATTTTGATTTGCAATTCCCTGATGACTAAGGATGTTGAGCATTTCTTTAAGTGTTTCTCTGCCATTCAATATTCCTTTACAGAGAATTCTCTGTTTAGCTCTGTACTCCATTTTTTAATTGGATTACTTGATTTGTTGCTGTTCAACTTCTTAAGTTCTTTATACATTCCAGATATTAGTCCTCTGTCAGGAATAAGGTTAGTAAATATTCTTTCCCTGTCTATAGGCTGTCGTTTTGTTCTGATGACAGTGTCCTTTGCTTTACAGAAGCTTTTTAGTTTCATGAGGTCCCATTTGTTGATTGTTTATCTCAGAGCCTGGGCTGTTGGTGTTCTGTTCAAGAAGTTGTCTCCTGTGCCAATGAGTTCAAGGTTCTTCCCAATTTTTCTTCTAATAGGTTTAGAGTGTCTGGTTTTATGTTGAGGTGTTTGATACACTTGGACTTTAGTTTTGTGCATGGTCGTAAGTATGGATCTATTTGAATTTTATTACTCAACAATTAAAAACAAGGAAACCATGAAATTTGTAGGCAAATGGTGGGTAGTAGAAAAGATCATTCTGAGTGAGCTATCCCAGAAGCAGAAAGACACACATAGTATATACTCACTTATAAGTGGATATTAGACATATAAAATAGTATAATCATAATAAAATCTGTACACCTAAAGAAGCTAAGCAAGAAGGAGGACCCTGGGTAAGATGATCAATCCTCATTCAGAATGGCAAATGGGATAGTCATAGGAAGAAGGTGAAAACAAGGAACAAAACAGGAGCCTACCACAGAAGGCCTCTGAAAGACTCTAGCCAGCAGGGTATTGAAACAGATGCTGAGACTCATAGACAAACTTTTGGCAGAGTGCAAGTAATCTTATGAAATAAGGGGGAGATAGAAAGACCTGGAAGGGGTCGGAGCAAAACAAGGAGAGCAACAGAACCAAAAAATCTGAGCCCAGGGGTCTTTTCTGAGACTGATAGTCCAACCAAGGACCATTCATGGAGGTAACCTAGAACCCCTGCACAGATGTAGCCCATGGCAGCTCAGTCTGCAAATGGGCTTCCTACTAAGGGGAACAGGGGTTGTCTGGCATGAACTCAGTGGCTGGCTCTTTGACCACCTCCCCCTGATGAGGGGGAGCAGCCTTACCAGACCACAGAGGAAGACTATGAAAGACAGTCCTGATGAGACCTGATAGGCTAGGGTCAGATGGAACTGGGGAAGGGGCATGGGAGGGAGGGCAGAATTGGGAGGGAATGAGGGTGGGGCTACAGCTGGGCTACAAAGTGAATAAACTGTAATAAATAAAAAATTATATTTAAAAATAATAAACACTAGTAAACAAAGGGCAGAAACTATACTAGGTTATTTTGAGATTTCCTTTACCAATGAAATTAATCAAAATCTCTTCACTTTATCCTTGGGCAGACTCCTTAGACAAAGGCAAAACGCAGTTGTTTTTTTTTTTCCTTCACCAAAATATCACAAGAACCATCTCTAGGCAACATACTAAAATTCTTCTCCTCTGAAAACTCTTGAACCAGGCCCCTACAGTTCATATCAGCCTCAGTACCACTGTCTTCCATGTTCCTACTAGAATGGTCCATTAAGCTCCACTTAAAGCGTTCAACTGTTTTTCTAAGCCACAGTCCCAAACTCCATATTCTTCCAAACAAAAGCATGGTCAGGCCTATCACAGCAATACCCTAGTCCCTGTACCAACTTCTATCTTAGTTTGGGTTTTATTGCTAGGAAGAGACACCATGACCACAGAAACTCTGACAAAAGAAAAGCATTTAATTGGGCTGGCTTACAGTTTCAGAGGTTTGGCCCATTATCATCATGGTGGAAAGCATGGCAGCATGCAGGCAGACGAGGAGGAGCAGGAAGCTGTAGATCTTGATCAAAAGGCACTAGGCATAGCTTGGGAATTAAAAACCTCAAAGCCTGCCCCCACAGTGACTCTTTTGCTCCAACAAGGTCACATCTTCTGATGATGCTACTTTCTATGGGTGAAGACCTCAAACACATGAGTGTATGGGTACCATTCCTATTCAAATCATCACAGGTCTTACTGGAGTAGGTGTGTCACTGAGGCTATGCTCTGAGGTTTCCAAAGCTCATCCCAGACCTGGTCTCTATCTCCACGCTCTGCCTGCAGACCAGCTTGTAAGTTCTCAGCTACTACTCCAGCACCATGCCTGTCTGCATGTCTCCATGATCCCTCCATGATGATAATGGACTCACCCTCTGACACTCTAAGCAAGCCCCCAATAAACTGCTGCCTTGTTTCAGGCACCTCTTCACAGAAATATAACAGTAACTAAATAATGTGATCTGGAGTCTGCTGAAGAAAAATACAGCACCCAGCTCTCCATGTTTATTACAGATAACTTGAGTGGTGGAACTGTTGCCTGAACAGGGAGCCAGGGTTATTGCACACAGATCAACAAGGGGGTGGGTTGTGTGGTATAAAGAGACAGTTCACCTCAGTAGGCACGCTCTTTGTAGAGGAGCAAGTCCCACAAACACGGGAGAAAGGAATGTCGGAGACTATGGTTGACAGGGATTTTCTACACACACTATCAACATCCACCCTTGGAGAGAGGAATGCTTTCCCATGCCCTGAGCCTCACCCCACGAGAAATGTCTGGCCATTTTTCCATGATCCTGAGGCTCTTTGACACATTTCATGTCAACAACACACACTTACTCAGGAATGCACTCACTCCGGGTGTTCTCCAGCTCCTACGCTTACAGATAGAAAAGATCAAAACAAGACCTTTATTGGATTTAGTTTTCATCAACCCAGTAACTAGAGCAGAACATGAACAATCATAAAAACTCAATACTTATTGAATTAAAATTTACCAGCTCCAATTTGTCTTTTCCACTACGTTCCTTCTACTACCTCTATGTTTAACCCTCTGCCAGACATTTACACAACTTGGTTACTCAATAGCTAATATTCTACCAGTTATCTAAAGTTAATTTCACCCTAGATCATACAGAGAATTTCAGAAGTTTAAAATACATACTATCTCATTGTGGTTACCTCCATCTATAACTAGAATGAGTTTGATGCCATCTGCTTCCAGGGGCTCTTGGGTGCCTTTGTGAAATGCATCTTGTCTGCTAAGTGACATCTAACGATCTCCTCTAAAATCCATGTTTTATTTACTGTCATAAACATTCTTTCTAGAGTGATAGTTGCAACGGCCAGAATGGCATACTATATATCATAAATACAGAGTATACTAGGAAAGTTTGTGCATTTAAATCAAAAGATCTGTGCTCTGTCTAATCCATTCATCCTTTTCACACCCTTCTCCTAACTGACCTCAGCTCTCAACTGTTAATCCATTCATTCTCCTCACACGCTCCCTCTTTCTGATCTCAGCTCTCAGCTATTAAGTTGATGAGCTGTGGGCTTGTCAATGAGCAGGTCTAAAATCCTGTGTGAAAGCATCTATTAATCATAAGCCTATAGTAAAAATGCAAGACTCACCAGTCATTAATGAAGCATAGACTGTGCGCCCGTAGAGTTTATGTATAGAGTGTCCTTTAATGCCAGGTAAATTTTCAAAGGACATATTTTCAACTTCAGAAAAGTTGCTTATAATGCTCCTACACTTATTATGGCTAGAAATGTAAACAGGAGCATGAAAGTTTTTAAAAAAGCAATATAATCCAAAGAAAATATATGCATATAGATATTCCTAGAGAAGAAAATGCAAAAGCAATTTATTCAATATGATCAAAGCAGTTCTGTCAATTTAGTAGATCACTTACATTCAGTATAACCATAACACATGCACATTCTACAATATATAAAAAATATTCATAATAATGTCAGAGGTGATCAAGTGAAATAAGAATTTGAGAATGTGTTTCACTGGGCTTCCCAAACTGACCTAGGTCTTCCTGTATAACCTCACTCTTCCAATTTTGCTGTGAGTACACTGAGATTCAACATACTAAACAATAACTCAGTTTTAATTAATTAAAAATAAATCAGAAACAGTTTCAAGTAATTAAAATATTATTGTATAAATTAAGAAAGATATATTTAGCTAATGTAATGACATTGCATGTGCATAAAACAGGTGTATTCTAGTTCAAAAGATATTAAAATGAGTATACTTAAATTTAAAAAGATCATAACACACTTTGTATTTGGTTCTTATTCCACTAGAATTCTGTAATTAAATATGAAACTTATTACTTATGAATGTCAATAAAAGCATGTTTTTGATTGGCCTGATAAAGTCTTTTTTCTCATTTATTTATTTCATTCACTTTACATCCTTGTAGTTCATTCCCTCCTCTCCTCCCAGCCCCACCCACTCTTTCTCTCTCCCTCCTTCCTCCTCCTCTTTTCCTCAGAAAAAGAGAGCTCCCTTTCCCATCCACCATAGCTCATCAAGTTGTGTCAGGACTGAAAGTGTTCTCTTCCCCCGTGGCCTGGCATGCAGTCCCACCATAGTAAAGTGATCTAAAAGCTAGCAAGTGAGTCCCTGTCCAATGCAGTCCCCACTTTCCTTATTAGTGGACTCACATGAAGCCTAACCTTCCCATTGGCTACCTCTTTGTATGGGGCCTAGGTCCAGTTCATGCATGGTTCTTGGTTGATGCTTGGTTAGTTGGTTTTGTTGTTTTTCTTGTGGAGCTCACTATTCTCAGGATCCTTTTCTCACTATTCTCCAAGACTCCCTACGCATTCACCAGTGTTTGGCTATGAGTCTCAGCATCGGCTTTGAGGCATTGCTTAATAAAATCTTAATATAAGTTCTTCTATTTTTATTCAGTGGTCAGCACTTTACATGCTGTATATCAAAAACAGTTGGCCAATACAAATATAGATATTTTGTGTTTGTTTTGTATTTTTAAGAGAGAGAATGTGGGTGGTTAGAGAAAGAGGAGGGGGACCTGGGAGGAGTTGAGGAAAAGGAAAAAATTTAATCAAAATATATTGTACAAAAAGTTTTAAATATAAAAGAATAATTATGATGTTTTATTTTCTTGACTGAAGAGAATATGGTTTCTAAAAATAAGACTATTGATAGATTTTTGAACATTTAACCCACAATGGAAAATTTTGTAAAAACTCTCATTTTATAGGGAAATTATATATCAAATGCATTTAACTGTATTTAAATTTTATTAATTATTTCTACAACCTCCTATAATAAGCTTAATGTTCAATTTTGTAAATTATATTGGAAGGCAAATCAGAAATTGAAATAATAGAAACACTAGAATTTCATTTATTTTTTACTGTCCTTTATAAAATATATTTTAACAAATTGTATGTGTGAGACGGGGAGACAGAGAGACCAAGAGAGAGGCAGGGGAAGATTGGGTAAAACATGTTTATTAGGGTTTGTTTTGATATAAAATTATCCTGAAATATAAGAAGTGTCTGAAATAAAGGCTAATGTCTCACTCATTTCTGAGTCTAATTAAAGAAAGCAGAGAGTGGCGGATTGTCTCTATTCTGTGCTATCATTGTAGGGACTCAGGACCCTTCCACTAGCGGTTCTGCCATTTTCCAGTGTCTCATCCTCTGGGAGAAGGGAAAAGCCAAATCTGCTCTTAAGTACTATCACGTGTAAAGACAACCAAAGCTTCTGTCCAGGGATGTGGCCAAATATTAGCAATGTCTCTTCCAGGTCCACTTGGATAGATATACTGGAAGGAACAATATGAGTTGTATCCAGGAAGAGTGTCCATGGTGAGCACAGGCTGGTCTGTGCCTCAGTGTATCTGGGAATGAAGAGGAGACAGTTGTGAGCTTGGAGGAAGTTAATTTACTTAACAGGCAGGTTTACTTGCTATGTTACTCTGTTATTTATGTCACATTATACAAAAGATATATAAAAGCAAAAGATACAGCCTAAAATACTTAGTTTAAATAATATGTAAGACCAGTTCTGTCTTTACTATCCATTGCTTAGTAACTGTGGCATATTGAGATTTTAAACTCCAGCCTCATCTCTGCTACATCTTCTCATGTGTTCCAATAACTGACACCTCAAAAAATATGGTCTCAATTTTGAAAGCCATTTAATGGGAGATCTGAAGCTTGGGCATTCATTAATAGGATAGAAAGTTTTAATTAAGCCCCATATGCAATTATAACTTTGCTGGTTATTAACAGTGATGAGAAAAATTATACTGCTATGATCACAGCAGAACTATTAATGGGTTTCTTGATGACATAACATTTGTTTAATGGAAGTGTTTCATTTTGTGTGCAAGTGCCATCCGATGGCAATTTGTCATTGTTATTAATTTAGGACCATTTGATCTGTCACTCAATTCTAGGCCCAATTATGAGGTAGAAGATGTCAGAAGTTTTCATCTTGGCCTCTTGCCTTGCAGAGATTTTATAACAAAAATAAAATTGGGACAAACATCAAAGCGGTTTCTCTGTTAAAGGTTGAACCACTTAAAAGACACAGATGACCAGGGGTATAGTACAAAGAGAAATTCCAGAAAGTGTTTATGTGTTTTGGGTCATTAGAGAAAAAATTTTCATGCATATTAAAATGATTTTTTTAACAACTAAATGAGCTAACTTGAAGCCCTGTCCACAGCTTTCCCAGTCTCTAATGAATCTGCAGCTGCCCCAGCCAAAATGGGTTATCCACTTTGAGTAGGATTTGGGGGCCAGAGATGATTCTTTCTGTCTGATGGAAACTGCCCTGAAAAACACCCCACAGAGTGAAGGCTGCAGCAACAGGAAGTGACTCTCTCACAGATCTGGGCTCGTGGAAGGTTGAGACAGCAGAGCCAGAGCGTTTCTTCTGAAGCTTCTCTCCTTGCTTTGCAGACAGCCATCTCCCTGCGGCCTTTTCCAAACCCAGCACTCCTACTTTCTCTTTCTCTTTATCATGATTGAAAATGGGTAAAAGTCACATTGTCATCAGCTCCTTTAGCTTTAGTTATCTCTTTGGTGGCCCTGATTCCAATAAGGTCCATCTCACAGAAAGGTAGAACTTCAAGAAAGGAGGAAATTCAGTCCTTAACAGGGATCATTTTACTTTTCTTTATTTGTGTGCATGAGTGTATGTGTGTGTAGGTGTGTGTATGTGTGTACGTGTGTGTATGTGTATGCATATCTGTATGTGTGTACATGTATGTGTGTGTGTATATGTGTTTATATACATGCACACGAGGTGGGTGTGCCTGTGGACAGCAGGTACCTTCCTCTGTCACGGCCCACCTTATTGTTTTAGCCAGGGTAGCTCACTAAATTCAGTTATGCCATCCGGCCAAGTCTCTGGGATCCTTCTGTGTCCTAGCACTAGAGTTCCAGCTGGCCAGGCACCGGCACCATAGCCAGCTTCAGATGGTGTCTGGGACCCACGCAGGTCTGCACGCTTTACCTACGGAGCCATCTCCCCAGCCCCCCTTTCCACCTCCAGTTCTAACACAAATGAAGTGGATCTCCAAGCTCTAGTCTCCTGATTCACTGGGAACCTAGAAATGAAGGCAGAAACACCGTGCCCCCTCCCCTGCTGTAGTCACTGCTCTCCTACTGAACTTTCCCGCTCCACTTCCTCCTTACAAGTTTTCCTGGGGCCTCCTTCTGTAGATGAAAGGATATGAGTGAGGGATTTGCACTGACTTTAGACCCAGCTTCTCTCGGCTTCTATGTCGTTTGGCTCAGGTTTAAAATCTCGGTAAGCCAAGAATCACTCTGGAGACGGGAGGGGATTAGGAGAAGGAGGTCGGGTGCTCCGTCTGTGGGCCCCTCCCATTCATGTCCTTGTCGAGGAGGCAGACAACAACACCAAGGCGGAGGGCTGGGGAAGTTCCGTCTGCAAAGTGCTTACAAATGTGAAGACCTGAGTTTGATCCCCAGAGCCCATAGAAGACAGCCAGCTGCAGTGGATCATTTGCTGTCCCGGTGTCAGGGAAGGAGAGAGCAGATCCCTGTCCAGCCAGCCAGTGTAGGCTTCTCAGTGAGCCCATGGCTCCAGAACCAAGAGAGTGATGCTTCTGAGGAATGACTCCTGAGGTTACTAACTTCACACAGGCGCACACACACGCGCGCACACACACACACACACACACACACACACGTGCAAACAGATACATACACACGCAGACATGGGCACACAGACACACACGTACATAAACATATACACACCATATGCACATAAATACACCACACACATTCATGTGCACACATGAGTACACAAACACACACAACTCCAAAATGAAAAGTTAAAGCTCAGTGTGGTAGGCCTCAAGACGCCGGTATAGCTCCCGAGCTTTCAGACACAGGAGCTGCGGATGGAGGGAGAGGGCAGTTCCCAGTGTGTTGAGTGGAGTACCCAGGGTTGAACCAGGAAGTTATGTTTAGATTTGGGTGAGTGTTAGACAGGTGTATGGAGCTTCGTACAACTGAAGTTGAAGACAGAGTAAGGAGAAACCGAACAGTAAAGAGAATAGAGGAAAAACAATTTGGCTTTCTCCTCTTAGAATATATGTCGCTCTGGTTGGCCTTGAGCTGACTGACCTGGAACTCACAGAGAACCACATCCCTACAGACTTCTGAGACTAAAGACATGTGCCAACCATGCCTGCATTCCTCTTGAAATTTTAGATTAATAGGCTGTATTCTAGCTCAAATACTTCCTAGTAGGGTGAGAGTGGGAAAACTACTCCTTTTATCATTGTTCCTCAGCTTTGCCTTTAAAAAATAACTAATAAAAACATTTATTCACAGCATCACTGAGGAAATTAGAAAAAATAATGAAGGCAAAACACGCCATAAACGTTTTCTGTGTATTACTACCTTCTGGCACTAAGGAAATAAGTTCAATTCTGTTTTTAGTTCTCGCCTGAAAAATGTAGTTAACTGTACCACATTAGAGAGACTTCTTCACTCTTGTAACCAAAAAGCTGACAACACAAACTTAAGGGATGGAAGGTATATTTGGGCTAACGGTTTGGGAGCTGTTTCGCTCATCCTCCTTGACACCGCTGATTGTTACTGTGTTGAGGTGGAGCCACACAGTATGGCCGAGGAAGGCGCTGTTTCTGTCTGGTGGACAGCAAGGAGAGAGGGAAAGAGAGTGGGGTCAAGAACAACTTTCGAGGTGATCCACTTCCTCAAGGTAGCTACCACCTCCCAAAGTCTCTGGATACACAGGAGCTGCGACCCCCACATGCTATACAGGCACCTCTGCAAGAGAAGCCATAGTCAAACCATACAAGCACTGTTCTCAAAAGAGTGCTGTGAGAAATGCTTCTGTTTTCTAGACTTCCTTCACATATTTATTTAAGGTAACTGTGCAAATAAATTTAGAAATTACAAATAACTTATAGGTAAATGTGATTTAACCACACAGTATGTGTTATTTTTAGATGAGTGGTTTTCTCTTTACATTTGAGAGAGCACACGCAATTTGTCATTCTGACAATATATTTAAGAGGAGCCACAGCAACATGCCAGTGATAGCTACCAGTAGGGTTGGATGAGTGTGGTTCTCCAAGGCTGCTAATAGGGTATAGTTATGCACAGAGAATCGCAATAATCAAACCAACTGAGAATCAGACTGTGCTGTAGTCTATATGCTGGTACATGCCCTGGCAATTCTAGACATCTTTAATAACAAACTACTTCTCCTCTCTCTAGAAAACCATTTGCACTTTGCCATCATTTTCTCATACCCCTCCAACTTTTCCCCTTCCCTAAAGATGCTCTGCACAGGTCTGTTGGCCTGGACAACAGTATTAACAGAGAGGACCCTGCACACATACCAGTTTAAGTTATATCCAGTGGTCCAAGGATTTACTCTACTGATTATGTCTGCATGTGTGAAGTACTTAGCTTTGCAGTGCATTCAGCACTGATCTGATTTGCAGCTGCCAAGGTTAGGTCATCCTGATTGAGATTCAACACATTTTCTGGATGCCTGCTCTCTATTAGCACTCAGTCTGGCTGCAGTGAGGATCAGCTGGGAATCAGCTGAAAAGATCGATGGCTGTGCTTCACTTCCGGCCAATTAAACCAGAATTTCTCAAGGCTGAAGCCTGGTCACTGAGAACGTTGCAATCTTCTCAAGTAATTCTGCTACGAAGCTCAGGGTGAGAAGAGCTGAGGTGGGTAGCTCAGCATGATGAGCCTGGCTTTGTGGTCATGGATCCAAGAGCCTCTTACTGCCTCATTTTTTCTCATCTGTGAGGAGAATGAGAGACTCTATTTCAGTGAGTTATCATGAGATATAAATGAGATCATCCATACAATGCATTTGGGACAGAGCCTGGCACACAGTATGAAGCTGATAAATACTATTACAGTCTAACAGTATTTTTTGCACGTGGCCCTGCAGAGAGCAAATGTGGCTCCTTATATGAATGAGGAAAACGCCTTGCTTATTCAGCAGAGATTTTGTAAGAAAGCAAAAAACTGTTAACTTAGAGCTCACTATCATGGTACCAAAACATCTTGTTGTCATTAAAACCTACTGAACATAGGTTCCTACACGCCTATAAACAGAGTGCAAATGTCATAGCTATTATTTTCTATTGTTTATTTCCAGTCAGTACCATGCTTTAGACGCTAACAAGGAGTATCCTGCCTTGGCTCTGGGCGCAGGGTACTTCCACGCTTTGAAACATCTTCCTGTGTATTTTATATCTCCTTCTGTGAGAAGCAGATGATAAAGGCAAAAAGCTCAGGGACCCTGAACCTGACCATGCAGGGTCCAGTTCTTGCCTAGAACAAATCATTGCCACTGTATGGGGTAATTTTCCTTCACTGATGTTGCAGAAGATTGGACTGCCAGATAGAGCTGACATGAACTCAAACTGTTGAAAGAGGTAAATAAATGCACACCCCCTGGAGGCAGCTCCCACACTGTATGGTTTACATAAATCATGCACTCATCAAGACTCTACTCTCACATTTGAGCAGGGGAATTGCTGGAGCCATTGTCACTGCAGTCTCCTAGGCCCACCTGTCTTTTATTAATACAAGCCAAAGAAGACAATCCAATAAATATGCATATTCAGAAAAGGGTCATAGTGCAGCTTGAAAGGAGCAATATAAGGCACTCCAAAAATGCTCGTGAAACATAAAAACATGATCCTATGTTTTGTGTCCCCTAGCCCAATGGGGTAAAGAAAGACTGTTGGGTTAATGTATCATGCTTGTACCTACTTAATTCCTAAAGCATACTTTCCTCATGTGCAAAAGAGAACTAATCACAATACATTCTGCAGAACTGTTAAATAGAATGAAAAAAAAAAAAAAAACAAATAGTGACTAGCCTAGCACAATGTAACTAAGGAAAGCCACAGTGGCATGCTAATTATACTAAAGGTTACATAAGGAACATCACCAATACTTATTAAATGTGGGCCTTGGGGCAGCCTGTAATCAGCATACAATGAAGCTACAATCAGTATCAGCTGGGTGAACTCAAATAAAGGAATTCCTACTTCAAGAAAGTGCAATGCTTTTTAGAAAGGTGTAAATAAATCCATCTTGGAAGGAAAATGGTTCCTTTCCATTGGGAATACAGACTGGAACATGAGAATAGAAAAAGAAGAAAAGCCTGTATGGACCTCCAGTCACTATTCAGGGATTAATGGGCCAGACTGACCCCATCTTATGATTAGAAGCCATTTTATTACAAGGTCAAAATAATTTCATTTCTGTTTTCAGTAAAACTTAAGTTTTACTTGACCCATTTTCTGAAATTTGACGTGTTCCACACCCTATACTCTGATGATACCCTGACCTCTGCCCTGATAAGATGAAGTGGTTTTGCCAAATAAATTTGGTATTTTCTGCCAAATTCCTAGGTAACCAAAACCCCTCCAACCCCCGCCCCAGCCTTGCAGTTTGGGGGATCTAGATAAGCCTCTCTGTCCCTTGTGTTTAGATATGCTCCACTCTCAGAACACACATTTAGGGAGCAGCAGTTGCTGGACCAGCTCTTTACTCTTGTTCAGTGGGATTAACACCATGGGTGACGTGCTTGAGTGAAGACTTCAAGGAGCAGGTGAATGATAAGCTTAAAAACTTTCCCCATAAACTAACAAACACTTCAAACTTCCCAGTGGGCTTTCAGTGATCCCTATAGTCAGGATGATAACTGGTGACTTTGGCATCTGCCTTTCGTGTGATGAGCAGAAGAATTACATTTCTAACACTTGAGACAGATACAGCTGACAAAATTATCCCAACATCAAGCCAATCAGAACAACCTTTTGCTAACCAAAAGAGTATTGTGGGACTCTTTCTGAAACAATCACCTATGGAATGGTGAGTAAATGAATATCCAACCTATGGACCAAAGACAGGGTGGCTCCTGAAAGGTTTTGTTTCTGGGTCCAATATTGGCATACTTTTTTAAAAATTCTTTTATTTACCTTTCTTATCTTTTTCTCCCTGCCCCACCTCAATCCCTTCCAACACCCCAACACCAGGTTGGAGAAAGAAAGGATTAATGGGAGAGGGGTCTCAGTTCTTTCCTAGCTGCTTCGTGCTAGTTAGGGTCATCAGGTTCCTTGGAGCCAGTCCAACCCTCATTTCAGTAGATCTCCAACTTCTTGTTTCACAGCAGCAACCAGGAGCAGCAAGGGAAAAGCAGGAGCAGTCTTGTTATTTCTCCATCTCCACTCTCTGGGCTCTGGCATTTATTCTCTCTCCAGAGTCCTCAGATTCAAACAATCCGCATCTGGCAAAGAGCTCCTCTCAGCGCCCACATGAGGCAAATAGTCTGCTGCTGTGGACCATCTGAATCAGTCCCACACCACACACCTGGGTCCAAACCAAAAATGTTTTATCCACAATAGTCCAGTTTGCATTTTTATTTTAGATTCTAAAACCACAAGATGGGGTGCATAAGATATGGAGATTCTACAGATGCTTACCTGGCAGCTAAAAGCAACAGTCGTTTGTTTCAGCTATTTCTCCAAGTCTTTCTAGTCCAAGTAAAAAATGAGGTCACACTTGGCAAAGAGCCAGTAAGAGCAGTGCTTTAAGTAAATTATTAAATAAATCATTATCTAATTATTGGTCTATTACCTTATTTTACTTCAAGATGAGTTCTCTCTGTGTCTCTCTGCCTCTTTCTCCCTCTGCATGTGTGTGCGTGCATGCGCGCGCGCGTGTGTGTGTGTGTGTGTGTGTGTGTGTGTGTGTGTGTGTGTGTGTGACTGATGCGTGTGTGATATGTGTATGCAGGCATATGTACGCGTGTGTATGAAGGTCAAAGGGCAATGTCAGGTGTCTCCTCCAGTTACTCTTCATCTTATGTTTTAGTGTTTCACTACACCTGGAACTTGCTGATTCCATTAGGCTGGCTGCCCAACAAGCCCCGTTAAGCCTCTTGTGCCCACCTCCCCAGTGCTGGGATTGCAGCTGTGTGCCACCATGTCCATCTGTTTATTTTTAACGTGGGTATTGAAGATCCAGCCCCAGACTCTTATGCTCACATGACAGGTCGTGTGCTGAGTCGCCTCCCAGTCCCAGATGAGGATAGTTTTGTTTGGTTGTGTTTTTTTGTTTGTTTGTTTGTTTTTAATTATTTTTATTAATTACAGTTTATTCACTTTGTATCCCTTCTCTACCTACCTCCCTCCCTCCTCCCCTCCCAATCCCACCCTTCCTCTTTCCTAGCCATGCAAAGAGCTGGCTTGTGTCAACCCTAAATACTGATCAAATCTGGGCTTCAGTTGCACTCTTGTGGCTTCTCCAGAAAGAGGTGGATCTACTAGCTGTGTCAGCAATAATAACAATAATAAAAGAATAACAGCTTTAAAAAATACAAGTCAAATGAACACCAGTCACTTGTGGGAGACCTGGAGTTTTGGCAAAGCAACATGGCAGGTTCTGAGCTCTGAAGAGTTGACAAAAAGCAGATGTGTTGGGGGGTGATTAAAACCTCTAGTTGTGGGGCAAGGTCATCGTTATCATAAGATTTTTTAAAATTTATCCTTTGAGAATGCCATACATGTATACAGTGTATTTTGTTCATACTCATACACCATAACAACTCTGAAGCCAGCCAGCCCACATCCCAAACGCTAACACACCACAGTCTGAGGAGAAGTCCCGGCTGAGGAGGGTGGTGCTCAGCAGGAGTACATCTGGTGCACAGGAGTACATCTGTCCTGTGCAGCCATTGTCTCTGTCAGCTTGTGTGCTTTAAAGGGCTAAGTAGTCACACAAGCAAATGCACAGGTGAGCACACAGATCCGTGTGTGGCTTGCTTACCTAGTAGGAACGCAGCCACAGCACCACCATGCTGGCTGAGAAACACTGGCCACATCATTCAAATGGCTCTGGGAGGGGATGTAAGGGGCTGCACACACCAATCACCGCACTGAAGTCCGGAGCCCTGAGAGAGCCTGCAGCCTGGAGCAAGAACAATCTGTTACCAGCTTTGGACGCAATAGCCACAGAAGTTTGACTTAAACTCCTTCCAGGTAATAAGTGCGGAACAGGTTTAAAAAATTGTTATTCTCAGAGTTCCCACAAGGGGATTGTTTGTGTGTAGGTTTAGTCTGGATGGTGACACAACTGGGCTTGGGAAAGTTCTTTCCTATTGAGGCCATGACTGATAACAGTGGGTCAATCTAACAACTTGCTTATATAACATATAAGCAAGGAGAAGTTGAGAACTAGAGGAGGGAGACAAGAAGTGTGGGGAGGGCCTTTATGACAGAAAGTGGCTGCAAAGCAAAGTGGCATGTAGGAAGTTTCCGGGGGCAGGGGAGCTGAGGAACGTTGTGAAACAAACGTAGCTAGCACCGCAGTTACAACTGTTGATGTGATGGAAGCCATCTTTTGTCTTCCCCCATTTCATCAGTGGGCCTGTGACACATTTCAATACTGTTGCTGTTTTGCTGGGGTAGCATTTGAAGGCAGAGTTCTGTGTTCTGAAGCTAGGGAAGCTGAGTGGAAGTAGTGAAAATGACCATAAAAATGAGCTGGAAAATGATAAGGGTGCAGGGACAGGTGCTGGATCACAACCCCAGGGATCCTTGGGAATCTAGTGAAGAAGCTGAGTTTCTCACAGGGTGTCCAATGGGTGGGGGCAATTTATTCACATCTCAAAAATCAGGGTCGTTTGTGTATAGAATACATTCAAATAACATCCAAAATGTCTGACAGGCACAGCTTTCCCTGTAACCACAACCAATTCAGAGCACACCAAACACTGTTCGCATATAAATATATATACACATATTCCTAATTTCTTTTTAATCTTAGACAATTTTATGCATATATATATATATAACTCATGTCTGTTATACCTACCCCCAACTCTCTCCTCCAATTTTATCCAGACATCTCCCAACATGTCACCCTCCCACTTTCACATACCCCGCCCCTGCACACATTCCTTTCTCTTTTGTAACCTCCTAATCCAACTAGTGCTGGCTGCTAAAATGATGACTGATCTTTTTGCATTGAACTTGTGCAGATTTTATGGGGGTAATCACAGCTGCAATGAGTTCATGAGAAGACACATACGATTTAAGGCCTATTTTTTGAAGCAAATGGGCAATGATAATTTTCCCCATCACTTTGCATTCTGGTTAAGCTTTCAGTTAACCACCCACCCCATTCTGTAAATGCCTGTTACAAGCAGCCCTGACTTTCTATGTCCCTAAGGTTAATGTCTTCTCTGTCTGTGCCCCACCTGGAATATAGCATGCATTTATTTCCCAGCTTCATCTCCATTCACAGTGCTTAGTTTGTGAAGCAGGTAAGTAGACCACTCATTCATCCCAGCAGAAAGCATTCTTCCCAGCAAGCTGAGCAGGTCTCTGTGTGTACATAGCCTGTATCAGCCATTGTTTCCACTACACTGACAAAAATCCTCATCCAAAAATCACATTAAAAAGAAAGCCAAGGGTACATATGGAAGAGTTAAAAGTCTAAGAAGGACAGGATGTATTTTTGTTCAAGAAAGGGGTCATTTAACTCAGTTGAAAAAGTATAAACTGCTTTCCAGCAAAGAAAAATAAAAGCAGAAAATAGAAGAGGATGGAGGGAGCAAGAAGAAGAGGAGGAGGAGGGAGAGTAAAAGGAGAAGGAAACAAGAGTCAGGGAGGAGAGGGAAGGAGTAGTTGGAGAAGGAAGAAGAGATGGATAGGAGGTAAAAAAAAAAAAAAAAAGGAAGGAAGGGAGGGGAAGGGAAAGAGAGGAAAAGATTTTTGCCAGGATGATTTTTTCTATGTAATGCCAAAACTGGAGCCCACACGAAGCACTTTTGGCTCAGTCTGAATAAGATAGCTCTAATAGCTGCATCCGACCACACTGAAAACACTTCTGTAGAGTTTCAGGAAGCTAGAAGATCAAAAGAAGTCTGGCTTGCCATTTGTCAGACATCCTCCAAAGGGGGTTCAGGAAACTAGAAACAAACCAGAGATGTCTCTTGCTTCCAAGTCTCTTGAACATACCAAGTAGCCACTCCAGCTATATCCAGGCAGGAATCCCCTCTCTGCCACAGGAATCCCCTCTCTGCCACAAGAATCTCAAGGCACTCCATCACAGAGGATAAATCCAAATGCTTTTGCTCTTGTCTTTTTTTTTTTTTTCAATGCAGTTTATTCAGGAACCTTGAACAATCATCGGACCCTGGGGAAAGCCAGCCCACAGCTTAAATAGCCTCTGGGTAGCCAACCCCAGCGTGCCACGTGGGCAATGCAGATAGGTCCACATACATGGAAGCAAGCCAGATCCTCAGCCTTAACCAAATGTGGAGTTGTTTGTGACAGAGAGCACTCACCATCGGGAAGGTGAAAGGCAGAAACCAGCTCTTGTCTTAAGGAAGAGAATTAAGTACTCTTTCAGCTGATCATTCACAAAATGAACTGTGAAGAAACCAAGAGAAACATAACTGAGTGCATGCAGCCTTAAGGTTAATTCTTCCCTTCTGGGTGAATGCAGGCAAGAGTTTAGAATACTACTTGCTGAGCCAAGAAGTGACTAACAAAGATAAGGTGCCCCTCCAAAACAAAATCACTGCCTAGTGATTGCTCAAACGAAAACTAGAGCTAACATAAAGGCATTTTGCAGTTGTCATTAAATTCTCAACACAGTGGACATTAAAATTTGGAGATTTACTGGATAGATCCAAACTGATCATATTTACCTCTAAAATCGCATTTCTGGGACGGAGAGATGACTCAGGGGTTAAGAGCTCTTGATGTGCCAAGGACCATACGTGGAGAGGACCTAGACCCCCTGCTCAGATGTAGATCATAGGCAACTCAGTCTCCATGTGGGTTTCCAAGTAAGAGGACCAGGGGCTACCTCTGTCATGAATTTGGTTGCCTGCTCTTTGGCGATACACCCTTGCCACAGAGAAAGAGGATCCAGGCAATCATGATGAGACTTGATAAGCTATGGGCAGATAGCAGGAGAGGAGAACTCCCCCTTTCAGTGAACTAGGGGGAGGGGACAGCTGGGAATAGGGAGGGAGGGTGGGACTGGGAGGAGATGAGGGAGGGGCTATACTCAGGTTATAAAATGAATAAATTGTAAAAAAAAAAAACTTAAAAATAATAACATTTTAAAAAACAAAAGATCTCTTGCTGCTCTTGCAGCAGGCAGTTCCATTTCCAGCACCCACATGGTTTCTCACGACCATCTGTAAGTCCAGTTCCAAGGATCTGATGCCCCCTTTTGGGTACTGCATGGATGTTGGCACATACAAATAAGCAAACACAAATATAAAATAAAAATAGAAGCATAAATCTTTCTCCATATTTTGAGAGAGCAGAAGGGCAGAAGGAAAGTCATAGGAATAGAAATATGAGAGAGACTTCGTGTGCCAACGGTGCTGTGATAGGCATGCCATTCGTGCTAACTGCAAGAAGACTAGATATCGTATTGGCAGATTGCTCCATCGTGGGCCTTTCCGTCAGTGTGATTTGTGTACCCAGTGAAGCTCCATTGGAGAAAACTAATGTTTCCTTTGGGGGAAGTTGTCAATTGAAAATAACTTTTAGATTAAGGACGGGGAGTGGAGCTGAATGGGTGGGGAGGCGAAGAGGATTTGGAAAGAGGCAAGGGTTGGAAAAACATGAACAAAATACACTGTATAAAAAATTTTTTCAATTTAAAAAAAAGTGTAGTTATGTCCTTTACCAATAGAAGAATCCACACAAAAAGTGATAAGGACTAGCCTCATCTCAAGAGCTGATGCAAGCCACAAAAGCCATCAAGTAAACTGGACTTTATACTTACAACTAGAACTAAAGGAATCAACATTGGAACATTTCTTTCAATGCTTGCAAATAACAGCCAGCCAATAACTTGATGTCAACACTCTGAGATGTTAAGACCCTCTTCAAGCACCCCTCAAGACTTCTGACCTTAGAACTGTGGAATAAACAGTTGTTTTAAGCTACCAGGTATATAGTTATTTACAGAAGGTAATTTAAGGAGGCATTGTTCCCCATGGAAGAGAAGCATGATGTAACCCTTCTACAAACCTTGCTTAAACATCCTTAACAGCTCTTATTAAAAGGTCACCCTGGTCAGTACTTTAGACGGGGAAGGTGTGTCTTCTGTGACCCCAGTTCTGAGCCCCTCACCCATTTTTGGTGATTAACACACTGCCTATTTCTTTCCATTATCAGAGCTTTACGTCAAGTTAATGCACATCATTTAGTGTGACCCTACCAGGGAATGCTTTGCTTTAACTGAGATCAGAACTCAGCCAAGAAGTGGGGATTAAAGAGCAAAGGAGAAACCATCATTTTCCCTGGAACCCTTGGAAGCCAGGAATAATGGCAAGTGCTGAATATGTAAGTAGAATTAGCAATAACTTTGTCTCTATGCAAGTGCTAGAGTTGAAAAAAATACAACTGGCAGCTAATAATAGGGGGGCAAGAGAGATCTGGGTGTGTCCTGTCTCAACATTATCCTTCAATGGGGTGGACTTCAAGTTTATCAACATTAACTTTAAATGTTTTAAGATAAAATATACACAGAGAACCAAAGTATGGAAGATCAAGAATCCTCTCCCTCATTAGACTCCCCTATTTCGCCCTATTAATTTCATTGATTTTACTTTGTGAAAGACACAAACACCCATAAGCATATGAAATGTTTTTTTTTTCCTTCATTGAAAAGTCAGTATCAATCTGGTGAGAAAAATAGACCCAAATGGAAGACTGGCCTCTACCCATTTTACCCCATGAAAAATAGGCAGGACCCAGTGAGTTTAACAGAGGCTGTCTGTACCCTCATCATCAGTCTTCCCTTCACTAGAGAGGGAAACATCAGTCAACATGCCCACCTTCTGGCTTTCACAACCAATTAGCTGTTGACTTCACACCTGAAAGGACAAAGCTTAGGAAGAACACAGGGTTCATCACCAGAAAGATCTATCTTCAAGATATGGCCCACCCACGTAGCCTGACAGTGATGTCACCCTGCTTAAGTCTTAGATTTCTCACTAAAAATTGGAGCAGATATAGTAAGTCATGCATAGAATTCCCATGGGGATATAGGAAATTATGTGTGTAATATATTCATTACAGTCCAGGTATATATTAAAGGGCCAGGCAATATTAATGCCTGTCAGTAAAATCACTGTTCTAGTCTCAAGAACAGTCAAATAGCCAAAAGGAAGTAGCTCGGGGGTATGTGATATTAGTATGAGGTCCGAGTTTCATGATCATTCACAAGAGAAAAGTGCATCTTAGGAAGGAGACATTCCCATCATTTATAGGAGCAAAAAAGCAGAGTAGGGTGGGAGAGATGGCCAGGCTGAGGTTCAGATGGGCCATGCACTAACTGTGAATCCAGAGCAGACTGGCTCTCACTGCTGCTTGGGCTACACTGTACATGGACTAGGCCTACCCTTAAGTCCCCAGCATCAGCACAGCCTCCAGAACCAAAGTGTCTTTCTACCATTCCTGCTTTCAATGTTTTCCTGAGAGTTTCTTCCTATAGATTACTTTAAATTTCAGAAATAGCCAGGTAGTGGTGCTGCACACCTTTAATTCCAACACTGGGGTGAGGGTGGGCAGAGACAGGCAGGTCTCTAAATTCGAGACCAGCCTGGACAAGTTCCAGGACAGCCAGGGCTATACAGAGAAACCATGTCTTGAAAAACCAAAATGATAGATAGATAGATAGATAGATAGATAGATAGATAGATAGATAGACAGATAGATAGATAGATAAAATAAAAATAACTAAATAAATCCCAGAAACAATGGGGCTGGCTGATGAACATAATAAAACAAAGGATAGAAACCAACACTTAAGCAAGATAGCAGATTTGGAGACAATGACTCGTCAGTCTAACGCGAGAAGCTTGTTCAGTGAGAGACCTTTAGTCAGGAAAATAAGGTGGAAAGTGATTGAGGAAGGCACCAACATGGATCTCTTGCTTCCAAGTGCACACACTCACATATATGGAAGCATGCACCATGCGCACACACAGAGAGAGACAGAGAGTGGAAATTATTGTCCTACGAAAAGGATGGTCACTAAGTCTTGCAGTTGCTCCTCAGCTGTTCTTCTGTAAGGTGGAGCCTCTGCCCTCAGAAGAACTAGCAATGAAAAGTCGGCCCACTGACAGTCCCAGACTGCCTTTCCTTCAATGGGCTTCTTCCTGCTCAAAGGAATAACTGACTGAAAAGATTTTGGACACTGACTAACCCAAAGTTCACTCCAAAAGGTCAAGTCTGCCACTTTAATACATACAGTGATCTTTCTAACCTGTTGTGGATGTTTTGGTTTATGCTATGTGAACATGTTTTTATTAAAATTTCAAGTTGGGGGTTTTAGTTTGTCCACACCTGTTAAGTGTCTTGTGCAGAGCGTGGTCTTTGCCAGGTGGAATTAGTTACTTCTGAGGACTTTGAAGGGTATAAATATGACAGCGCAGAGGAGGAAGGTGTAACTGCTTGGAGCAGGACTGCTTGCTGCTGGTTCGTCCTCCCACTTCTGATTTGCTGGTTACCTGGGTTAGACAACTGACATTGGTATTGGCCCCCAAAAGAATCCTATGACCCTACTCAGCAGGAAGTAGCAGAGAGAACTCCGGCCACTAGCCACTGACCTTCTTTCCCTCGTACCTGGTGTTGAGGAGTTGGAAGGGAGATAGAAGCATCTAATAACCCTACATAAAGTCGGTTTGTTAAAAACTCAAGGTCAGCACTAACCCCTGCTTTTCCTTTTGTATTCTAACCCCAATGACCACCACCAGTGGCAGAAGCCAGCACAGAGCGGGTTGCACCCATATTTGATGGCTCTCCATTCCTCCTGGTAGTAACACAAAATTCTTCCTAGGCATGTCTAAGACCTTTCTTAGCTCTGTCCCTTTCTCAGAATAGGCTTACAGAGGAAAGGGAGTTAGGAACTAACCTAGGAATGACTAAGAGGATCACAGCTGGATAGGGGCTCTGTGTACTCTGAAACTTAGTTTCATCGAAGGTGGAAGGGTTGTTTCCCAAAACCTCAAATCTAGGAAACCCTATGCTATTACCCTTCAAAAGTTCAGACATGGGCCCAAATGCTCCAGCTTTTCTATCTGCACACACAAGCAGGAAAAGCCTCCCACCCCACGCCTAATCATCACCCAAACTGCAAACTGTGAGCTCAAACTTGTCAGTAAATGTAAACCTGCATTTAGCCAGTCACAAAAGACAGGCAAGGAAAAGCCACATGACTGAAACAGAGAAAGAGGAAAGGATCAGCAGGAGAGGAAAATGGCACTAGGAAGCAGAGGCCAGGGCTTCTGCAAGTGCAAAGCTCCCCTCATGGAGCAAAGCCCATCAAAGCAGATGACACCCACATAAACCCTCACATAAAGAGCAGAAAACCAAGATTAAGCCAAGGCTGAAAATGGGCAAGCAGGGACCCCTGGGTCTCATGAACTGCGCAAGTGAGGCTGACAGTCCCAGTTGCCTTCCAGAAAGAGTCATATTCTGGCTGAGTTCAAAAAGTCAACCCAGACTTTCCTCTTTGTCCCAGGAAGGCGGGCTGCAGCAGACATCAAGTGCTCACCCGTTCCTGCCATCTCTCCTTTCTGAACAGTTACTTTGTACACAGCACAGCTCCAGTGTCCAGTGGCTTAGGAGGATGCTAATCAGAGAGGATGCTGTGAAGGTCACCGGAGCACCCTGCCTGCAACTCCTGGAGCTGCGGAAAGGTTTGCGGAGGGATTAAAGAATGGTTCTGCATGCCTCTGCTCCGGTGGTCTGTTTTTAATGTTTTAAATATTTGTTGCATCTTTTGTTTCTGTCGGGGGCTGCATTGTGTGAGGCGCCTCAGAGGACAAAACAGGGCATCAGGTGCCCTGGATCTGGAGTTTCAGGTGGTTGTGAGCCACCCAACACGGGTACTAGGTGCTGAACTCAGCTCTTAACCATTTGAGCCATGTCCCCAGCCCTCTCTTTCTTGATACAACAGCAACAGCATGTAAGCACCATTCCTAACTACTAGGAAAAACTAGAAAAAAAAAGTCGAGCTCAAACAGGCCACTGCAAATAAGGGCTGTCACGACTCACCACAAGCCAGAAACATGTTTATATCTCATTAAAACAGCCCTAATTCGCCGGTGAGAAAACTGACGCATGAAGGGCTTAACCCAAATCAAACAACAAATTCATAGAAGAACAAGCCCTACAGGCAGCCACCAAACTCTCCTGCTCCCTACCACATACGATGCCACCAGAATCCCGCTTGTCTCCCAGTATTCCAGGACAGTTCCTAAAACACCCCAACACCCTTACTGACACCTGAAATTCTCATCACTCAGATGCGTGAGAGTCACCACATCTGGAAACACGAAGCATAATCCCTGATCTCTTTGCCTGCATTGCCCCCTACTGGTAGCTTTAAGCCGCAAGTCGCTCCTTTTCTAAGGGTGGAAAGCCAGGAACAAAGTGATTCCTTCACTGTGACGACTTCTGCGCATCTGCTGAACACGTTCTTCTCGTGGGATCCCTGAAAACTGATTTCTTCTCCCTTCGCACCGTCGACCAGACCCTGTTGCCAAAACCACAGACATCCATCTCCAGGTGTCCCTGCTCTCCTTGATGTAACCAATCCATTTCTCTTAATCCTGTCTTTGATCGGTTCTATGAAGGTTTCATCCTAAGATGAAATATGGCGTCACCTAACTTATTTATGATGGACAGTTTAGTCCTATTTAACAGATACTATGCTAGCGTACTTAAGGTTAATGACATGTCTCATGTAGCATACAATTAGTAGGACAGTAAAAACAAATGATACAACTTTCTGTATTGTCTGGATAAACTGAATTCTAAAAGTCAAGCCTACAAAAATTTGTTTTGGCAAATCTTTTACTGAATAGTTTTCAGTGAGTCAATACTATGCAAATACTTAATCTCCAGAAATGTGTTTGCCGCCCTCTAGACCTGTCTGCTTTCGTGTTTTGATCAAGGTTCACATCAACCTCCAGCACCATGAATTTTAAAAACACAATCACAAATAACACTTTCTTTTCTGAGTTTCTTCCTTCTTTCCTTCCTTTCTTTTCCTTTATTTATATTGTTTTTATTACTATGTAGCCCAAGCTGGTCAAAACTTAAATCCTCCTGCCTTGGCACCCCTGTACTGCCCCCTCCCCTGAATTTCTTCTCTCTTTGCATTTTTCCTGCTGTTGCTGGAGTTGACTGACCAAATCTAACTGACTACAAGACAGTGGTGGAGCATGCCATAAATCCTAGCACTCAGGACAGCCAGGGCTATACAAAGAAATCCTGTCTTGGAAAAAATATATATACTTATACGTGTGTGTGTGTGTGTGAGTGTGTGTGTGTGTGCATATATGTGTCACCAGGCTGAAAGGTTGTTAATGGTATAGAAACAAAGATAAGCAAACACACTCTTCTCTTGCCATATGCATTACCATCTTTCCCTGGAACTGGTCTGTGGTCTCCTGATGGCACTGACCAAGGCTCAGTGTTAGAAGACTCCAACATAGAATCTTGCAAGATCTTAGTGGACAGTAAGCTACATCACAGACACTTCACTGAGACATCAGTCAGTGCTACAATATGGTGGCATCAATCTCCAAATCCCTGATCTTCATGACAGACTAGCACCAGCTAAGATTAGCCAAAACTAGGATAGCAGACTTCAGCTGACTGATAATTTAAGATGAAATTAATTTCAAGGTGAACACTAGTAATCTGCATTTCCTCTTAGATAGAACATGAAGAGTGGAGTTTCTTCACTAAAGGATAGATATTGTCTAGGGAAAATACCTTTCTAGAAATATATATTTGATATACCTCTATAGACAGCAATTAAATCTCAAATGATCATAGAAATTCTTATCATTTATTAAGGGCCTATGGAAATATTATCTGAATCTTGGGAATAAAACTCTGAGATGTCATCAGAGGAGTCCAGTAAGTAGACCACAAACATGTTCCTAAGTCTCTTCCAACTTCCCTGCTCAATTTCCCTAAAATATGTGTTTTAGAAATAGACTTTCCTCTGGGGAAATTCTTTATGTGCACTTTAAAATATCTAAAATTTGTTGTAAGTCAACCAAGGGTGAAAAACAAGAAGACTGCTTCTCAGAACGTTACCTTATCTGTCACCACAGCTTTGCCCACCACTTCGGCCCCATCTTCATACCACATGCTTTTTCCCCAGCCTCCACTTCTGGGGTTTTCTTGTTTAGATCACTATGCTTATTTTCACTCTGTAAAATCTGTTAGTAGCAAGGGCCACACGGGGAATGGGTACTGCAAAGAGATTTCACAGAACCGGGACTTCCAGAAGCACGGTTGAAAATGCAGTCCCAGCGGATTGTAATAATTCCATAAGAATTTAATAAGGAAGTCACTTACAGACAAGTGTTTCCCATTGTTAGGTGGCTTGTCTTTTCATAAAAAGCTGTTGGAGTCAGTAGGCTTGGGGAAACAAGGAGAATGTGTTCCCAATATTTAAAGGGATTCATCATGACCATGGATGTTTTATGTAAAGAAACACAGAGAGTCAGGGAATTTTCATGAAACGGTGTAATTTTTTTTTTTTTTTTGTGGAAATCCTCCAAGAAAGAACACAGGAGGTGTGGGGCAGGGCAGGATGAGAGTCCATCAGTCAAGGTCCTGCGGGCTAATGTCTTTGGCTGGATAGCTTCTCTCAGCAGAGGCATGGGATACGATTGTCCTAAGTCCAGCGTCCTTCCAGGACTCTTTGCTCTCAGAGCTATCCACCCTTCCCCAAGTATCTGTGCCCTTGCAAGGTGCCTTGACATTATCCTTCCCAGCCAGGGCTTTTTTGTTGCTGGCTGTTAAAACTGAAACCTTTTATAGTGTACATAAGCCAGAGGTGACACAATTAAATGAAACTATTTGTCATATAAAATTTACATCAGCAGGAATTAAACGTCAAATAACTTAGGATTGACAGCCTCCACTGAGTCATAAAGACTCTAAATGAGTCCTGTGAAGGGTATTCACATGCAGTTCCTAATACACTCCACTCTGCCTCAGACTCACTCTCCAAAACTGCCGAAAGGAGAATGCCAATGATGAGATGGTTGAATCTCTCTCTCTCACACACACAAAAGAAAAAAAAAGTTGAATGGAGATAAAGAAGTAATTCATTACAAACTTTGAAGCTTTCGCAATGCAGGATACCCGCAGAGAAGAAACCAGAATTGTGTCTCTGATCACTGACACTCAGGACACTTGAGTTCATTCCCAGTACCCGTATCTGGTGGTTTGAAACCTGCATTTCCAGCTCCAGGATATCCAATGCCTCCCTCTAGCTTCTGTCAGCACTGCACTGTGTTACACAGACATGTATGTAGACAAAATACCTACACACATAAAAACAAATTTTTAAACGAATATATATTTTAAAAATTTTAAAGACTCATTCTGTGACTGTGTTCATCACATGCCCTGCTGCCAAATCAACCCCCCTCTCTTTAAGACTTATTTTATTTTTAATAATGTGCATATGTGTGTATTCCTGTGTACGTATGTGCATGTGTGAGTGCCAGTGCCAACGGAATCCAGGAAAGAGTGTTAGCTCTCCTGGAGCTGAAGTTCCTTCCAGGAGGTTCTGAGCTAATGTGGGTGCTGGGAAGTGAGCTCAGTTCCTGTTCAAGAGTAGTGTGTGCTCCTAGAACCTTCTGAGCCGTCTCTCCAGCCCCATCACATTTCATCTTGCTGGACAGCACACACTCCCGAATACGGTCACGCAGCGCTTTGCTTAGCTGAGCTTACTTTCTAAAACAAACCTGATTTTACAGGAAAAAACATTAAATTAATAAATAGTTCGTATTTGCCCTCTCCCTTTGATTTCCAACTTAGATGAGTGTGGTCTGTAACTTACAACTGATGAACCAGCATGGTCACAGTGTTATTAACTGCAGCCACAGTTCACAGTGCCGGTCACCGTTGTCACTCTCAGTACTGTACAGTGCTATGGGTTTTGACAAACGTGTAATGCCATGTAACTGCCATTACACTGGCTTCCTGGCTCAAAAAAAAAAAAAAAATCAGTTTTGAAAAAAAAAAAAAAAAACTAAATGTTAGCTTGTAGCAGGAGTTGGTTTTATCTTTTCATTTATTTAAAATAAAAATAAGTTCTGGTGACAAAAGAGGGAATAGGACACTGTTCATATGCTGTAGGTACTGGGAAATATGCATAGCCGTGACAGATAGGGTGTCAGGTCATCTTTACAGGTCAGGTCATCTTACACAGGTGGGGGTTGGGCTATCAGCACTCAGTTAAGTTTCTTAATGAAAACAATGAGGCTAAAGATTGTGTTTGTGTGTGTGTGTGTGTGTGTGTGAGAGAGAGAGAGAGAGAGAGAGAGAGAGAGAGAGAGAGAGAGAACACAGAAACTGCAAGAAGATACTCTGGTTAAAAATAAAGCCTGTCCAGGAAAATCACACAGAATGAGAAGTGACAATTCCTTTAAAAACTGAACCCAAAAGGAGAAAGCCATGAGTACTTTCTAGAGTATAAACAGAGATCACCAAAGGTGACAAGAAGTAACTATCAGAGAGATCACAAGCAACAGAAAACAAAGGAAGTAATGGAAATCAAGAAAGAAAGCCACAAATAACGATGAGGCTGACAGTGGTGAATGACACAGGAGGTCAGACGTGATAAAGGCTGGAGAGAGTCCATTAGGTTTGACTTCAGGGGGTCACTGATGATCCTGTTAGAGTAGCTTCAGTTGAGAGAAAGGACAGAAGCCAGACTGCAGAGTGATGAAGAACTAAGAAACGATACCAAAGCAGAGACAGCCTGTGTAGATTATGCCTTCAAGGAATGGGCTGTGAGGGAAGGAGGAAAATAAAAAGTGACACAGGATAGAGGGGAAATTGCTTTTTAAGATGGTACATCTGAGACTGTTTATAGACCATAAGAAAATGTCCAATGTATAAGCAGAGAGTTTGAAACTATAGCTAAGGGAACGGAAACCTGACAGAGCACTGTCTTGAAGAATGGAGGAGAGACAAAAGGCTGAGAGCCTAGGGAAGTGGAGATGACTGTGTGTGTGTAGGAGAGCCAGGGCTGTAAACTCTGCTCTCAAGAGGAGTCGGACCTCCATGAGAGGAACCTCTTGGAAGGTGGAAAAGCCCGGAGAGAATCTCTCCCCTCTGTCCCCTGGGAAAGAGCTCCTGACGGTGAGAAGGGGCTGGTGGGAAGACAGGCATTTGTGTGCAGCGCACTATGAATGAAACATCATGGTGTGGGATCTAGTGTAGAGCACAAGGACTCATATTCAGTTCTCAGGGGGAAAATCTGGAAACAGGAAGCAGCAACAGAAGAAAAGCACTTTATGACCTTCAAACACCCCCACTCATACCTGCACCAACGGACATACACGAGGATTAGAAGCCAGGATCTGCCCACGAGAAAGAACATGCCGTATTTGTTATTCTCGGTCTGGGTTGCGTCACTTTACAATAATCTCCAGATCCATCATTTTCTTTCAAATGTTATCGTGTCAGTGTTCTTCGCAGATGAATAAGACTCTGCTGTTTATCTGATCACATTTTTCACATCCAGTAAGCTGCTGATGGACAGACACCGAGGCTGCTTCCACGTTACTGTGAGCAGAGCAGGAGCAAGCATGGACGCATGCACGCCTCTGCAGTAATATGCCCAAGAGTATACAGCTGATTCATGTGGCAGTTCTAATTTTCAGTTTATTGAGAAGTCCACAGCGATTTCCATAATGGCTGCCACACTTTACCCACACACATACCAGGAGCCAACAATGGTTCCTCTCCCCATATCCTTGCCCAATATTGCTTGCGACTCATTTGCTTGATGGTGACCTTTCTGACCAGCGTGAGCTGAAACCTCAAAAGCAGATTTAATTTGTGCTTTCCTGAAGACTAAGGATGCTGAACACTTTTTTAAAGTATTTATTGGCCATTTGTGTTTCTTCATGCAGGAAGCATTAGAGGCAGGTCAACCAAAACGATGTATGAAAAGGCCACAAAGTAGCATGGCACTTCCTATGCCAGTGGCTCCAGACCTTCCCAATCCCGCAACCCTTTAATACAGTTCCTCATGATGTGCTGACCCTCAAGCATAAAATTATTTTTATTGCTACTTCATAACTGTAATTCGGCTACTGTTATGAATCTTAATGTAAATATCTGTGTTTTCTTATGGTCTCAGATGTCCCCTGCCCCCGTGAAAAGGTCATTCAACCCCCAAAGGGGTCAGGACCTACAGGCTGAGAAGCACTGTCCTATGCTGATTTTTAAAATTATCCTTGAAAACAAAAACACTGTTCTTTAAAAACATGGGAGTCAGAAAACTAAGAGTCGGAGAATCTTTTGAGAAACTTTGGACTCAAAAGCAAAGGACGTGGCTGCATAAAATGACCTCCGTTCTGCGAGTGGAAGAGATGGCTCAGTGATCAAGAGCACATGCTGCCTTCACAGAGAACCCGGAGTCTGCTTCCAGTACCCACAACTATCAGAAGCTCCGGTTCCAGGGGATCTGACACCCTCTGCTGGCCTCCAACAGCACTGGGCACTGGTGCATATACATATATGCTGATCAATACCCACACATGTGAATACAAATGGTTTTCTTAATCCCTCAGTTTCAAGCACCATCTGGTAGCATCAACTTCAGAATCAACACCAGGCCACTCCATATCCTCATCAGGCATCAAAAGTCTCTTCAGTGGCGACCCTCAGGCTGCAGGACACTGTCAGACAACTGGTAGCAAGGTGGTATGTTGACTATTCCCCAGGGCTTGTTTTCCATCACTGCCATTTTTGCTGTTCTCTTCAGTGTCTTCAATGGCATTATTTTTGTCCTTCCAACAGTAAACACAGAGATTAGTTCAGAGAAGATGAACTATAAGACAAAGCTGCATCTATAAGAACAAACACATACAGAGAGAAGGATGGAAGAAGCCTTGAAAGACATGATTATTAAGTGCAAGACCCAGGGGCCTGATGGAACGTTATATTATCAATCAAAAATTTTGACTTATACCCAAAAATCACTACATAACAGAAAAATCTTAATGTCCCTGGATAAATAATGTATTGGAGAGAGAGAAAGCACAATAGGTCAAAGCTGAGTAGATCTCAGCCCAGAGTTAAAGAGGTGTAACCAGCTGGTGCAAAGGCTGACTCTCCAGAGAGAGGGGACTGCAGTGGGTTGGGGGCAACAGAGAAGTAATGACCCCCTGAGGCAGCCTTGACCCACAGACTGAAAGGGCTCTGTGTTCTGGCGTTGTTCATCCTTCATGGCACAGCTCTGAAGCAAATGTTCAGCCATGGAGCCAGAGAACTAAACTACCCTTACTTGCAGAGGAAGCCTGTTGTCCATTACAGCCATCGTTGTTTTCCCTTCCTGTTGACTTCTTATAAATAGTCCAGGGAATCCCCTCCCCCTTTCAAACAATCTACACTCAGTGTAGTCTTTTCCTCTACTGAAATGTCATAGAATTGCCTTTTCTAAAGACACTTTTCAACATGAGCCAGTCCCTAGCAGGTGGGGGATAAATAGTGGGTCAAGTTTGTGCCTAATCAGCTTATTTGCTCCATGATGAGTAATGTAAGTAAGGCCAACTCTGAGGAAGAAATTTAAAGAGTGGATAGAGTTGTGCAAGAGCAAATGAGGAGACAATCTGGGGCCACAAAAGAGAACTGCAACGCAGCATAGAGAATGGTGCAAAGTTGGAAGCCACACCTGCACAGGCACATGTGCCTCTCCTTCCTCCAGCACGCAGCCCTCTGGGAACAAGAACCGAGAAGCAGATGGCCAAATGGATACCAAGAAGAGAGTGTATAGAAAACTCAGCTAAAAGGTCTAAGAAAAACCTGGTATGATCATGACAAAAGACCAGGCAGGGTGATGCTCCACGGCACAGGAAACAGAAAGTAACTATGAATGCAGTAATATCAAAAAGAACAGGGAAGGAAGTTTTGCGATCTCATGGTTGTGGTGGGATTTGGGGGAAAGGGCAAGAAGGCTGGAAGGACAGGGATTTGGGGTGGGCAATGATGAGGTTGTACAAAATAGTTGAGATATGGATCATCCTTGGGCTGGATATCTGGCTCAGCTGGAACACGGCCTGCTAACATGCTCAGAGCACACAGGTCGATCCTCAGCATGGCATAACCTTGACACAGTGGCAGACAACTTTAATCCCAACATTCATGAGGATCAACTCATGGGCATTATCAGCTACATAGCAAGTTTGAGAACAGCCTACAGTATATAAGAGCCTGTATCAAAGTTAAAAGTAAAATGTAAAGGCTTCATTGATTTCTATGGAGTCTACAAGGAGCAAGACATTATTGTGACATGGGAATATTATCAATGCTCAGAACCTAGTAACCTAACGTATATGGTCCAGTGACCATAATAAAAGTACACTGAAGTCGATTATAGACAGAGCACAGCGTTGCTTTGAATTCTCAATTTCTATCACACTTTAGCTGCTCATAGAGGCTTCAGAGAAGAGGGAGGGTATATTTATTCATTCCCATCTTTGTGTCTTTTCTTGAAGAACCATTCTCTGGGTGGCCTTGAACCAATCCAATCACCTGTAGGTCTCAAACCTAACTGTGGAATGTGTGGGGACCAGAACTTCCTGAAATGGGGGGATTGGCCATCAAAGCTTAGGTTCTGTTGCTGCCTCTTTAGACACAGTATTCTAGGCCAGTATTCTCCAGAAGAAAAGCCTAAAGTAGGATGCTTTCTGCTTCCTTTGACTGCACGGCCAGGGGCCTTGCAGGCAACTCTATCTATCCTAAGTTAATCTTCCAGGGCCTTGTGAGGTGGCCTTGCTGTGCATCCCAGGCTTATGCAGCTCCTTGCTGTGTATCTGTAAGCAATAAGTCCACTTCATATACTCAGGGTGAGAGCGTTCTGTCTCCCTAGACAAAGACAAGTTGATAGGCAGTGATGGGAGCCTTCTTCACATTCTTCACTGTCTTTTTCCAAATGTCAGTAGCCGGAATTGCATGCTATGACCCTCTGTTGTATCGATCTAACCACAGGCAGGAAAATAAAGATGAGCACTTAGCAGGCATGCCATGGAAAGGATTTTTGCAATAAGATCTCGTGTTTTTCATCAACTAAATGTGAAATTGCTGAACTCAAAAGACACGTCATGTTCGATCGCCTACGAGCCCAGCTTGGTGCTAGATACCAGGAAACGCTCAATGAAATCATGTTGCTGGGGTGAAAAAAAATTCTAAACCTTCTGGGTTTGCAGAAGCTGAAGCTAACTCACACTCAGAAGGAATCTGCATGCCACACACATTTTACTCAGAAGGAACATCCCTCCAGTTCCCTCTCTACTTCAGCCTGAAGAGGACTGAATTAGTCAGAGGACTGAGCTGAAGCTGCCCCTGTGCGGGCTGTAACCAGGCACATCACCAGTGCTGCAGAGGTGCTGTTCTTCCTACTGGAGTGCAGAGCACTTTGTAACAGTAAATATTGCCAGAAGAACAGAAATCCCATTGACACCTCCCAAGCTGACAGGGCCTTGATCGGTGTGTGTTAATGCTGGGCCCCTGACTCCCTCACCATTAATTACACATCAATGACATATTTGGCTGTGACATAGAGTGAAGGGAGGTGCATCTTAACGACCTTGGCACTCCTGGCCCTGGGGGCTCTGGGAGCCTGTATAGGGACAATTATGAATACTAAAATTGCACCGAGCTTGTCTAGAATGACAGAGAAAATGAGATCTCGCTCCAAGGGAAGGGAATTGCTGATAGTGTATATTCTCCATGCTGAGAGGAATACAGGGGGGTGGGTACCACAGCTGTCTGAAGCAGTGAGAAGTTGTGCTCATTAGTACAGCATCACCATTACTACCATCGTCTTCCTTATGATTTTTAAAACATGGTGCACGCTTTTACAGTACCTTATTTAAAATCATCTGTATTAAGGTACTCATATTTGTTACAGGCAGTATCATTCACATTACAAACATTCCAGTAGTATTTAGAGAATGAATGAATAAATTAACTAATACAAGAATGATAAAATTTAATCAGCATCTCGAGTGAGAAAATGAAAAAGCAGATGATCTTAGGGACTTGCTCAAAATCACCCAGCTAGTAATAGACAGCAGCAGAGGTCAGTGCCAGGGTTTGTGCTGCAGGCCCGTGTTCTGAGCCCTGTACTCACTTGTGAACTTTTGGGCACAGTATGTATGGATGTGACCATTAAGAACTCACGTGTCACAGTACCTGTTATCATGTGACTTTCCTGGAAAGATGTGAGCAAATGCCTATTCATCACAGATAGAGGACCAACAACAAACCAAACAAACAGCACCACCCAGGGGGCGCTTGGTGAGCCAGCTGGTTTACTGCATTTACCTAGGGACTATAAAAGAGGGATTACCTCTGGGAGAAAGAATGACTCAGCATTGTCACTGAAAAGCCTGCCCCAGCATGGGCGACAACACTCTATCTCTGTAGCTTCCTGCATAACTTGCAAACAGATCAGCTGGCCAGTCTTTGCTCTGCCTGGCAAGTGTTACTCCTTATGTAACCTGGAGGAAGGGCTTTGTGAATCTTGTAAATTTTAAGAACTTGCTAAGACTTGAGAGCCTTGTAAATTACTTGCTGAGTCTTAAGGAGCCTCCCTCTAAGAGGGAATGTTCCAATTCAGAATAAATGTATTTTAAAAATGGTGTTAATGATGCATATGTCACAATGCCTGTTCAGTGACGACCCCGAATTGTAGTCAGTGGTGCATTCTCCAGCATTGTATTTGCAAAGTACCGTACTCTGTTGACTTCCATAAAGAGAGTTTTTGTTCAGTCCTTGATCTTCGCAAATGGATCAGAGACTTCTTGCTAGCTGTGGCAGACAGGCCCTGTCTTTTTAGGATGACTATTGATCATAGAGCTATGTTCCCTTCCAAAACCTTAGGCAGCAAAGCCATGAAGCTCCCACAGAGAGTTACAGAGCTGGAGAGGTAGTTTCTGGTTTCTGTGAAGACTCCGTTGAGTCATCTGATGTTTTGCTGGAGGCTGGCTTGTGAGAGGGGTATGGCTTTGGTCAGCTGAGGACATCTGTGTGTAGACTCAGAAGAGAGGAGATATTCAGAAGCCCACAGACAGTGAGACATCATTTTTTGGATTGACATCACTGCTGTGATCTTTATGCTTCCACACCTGACTTTGCAGAGAGAAAAATTCCAGAGAACTTCTCAGGACAATCCAACTGAGTCTTGCAGCTTTCACAGACTTGTCCCTATCTAAGGCATGGTGCTGATTTGTGTTGCTGGTTGGTGTTGGCCTTAGGACTAGACTGCTGGTATCTGGACAATGAAGAATGGACTCATCCCAAAGAACTATTTCTAAAAATGTCTAGAACCCCCGTTTATCTAATAACTATCTTCCCCCCTACTTCTGGTCAGTGGGTGGAAGGGATTACAAGGGATTAGAAGCATTTAAGAATCTTAAATAAAGTAGGTTTGGTGAAAAATCTAAGCCTAGACATAGCATTCATATGAACTCTCTGCCCAAGATTCACCTTTCTACAGTTCTTCCTACTTCCTGAGCTACATCTCCTGAATTCCCCATCTGCCATGAACAGTTTTGCTCTTTAGCACTTCCAAATACATACTTAAGATACACAAAAGCCCATCAAAATGCTCTCTGTGGTCCACTTGCCATTTAAGCATTTATGAACTGTAGCTGTGATTACCTATACAAGATCTGTAAGACATGACGCCAGTAAACATTCCATCGATATGAAGTGATTCACGGTTAAAGGTATTTAAAGGAAGAGAAGTGCTCATTCTACATTGAAACCTGTACTCTGCCATACCACTGAGAAAGTGC